>NC_052137.2:27396069-27705069 GCF_016086655.4 Lepeophtheirus salmonis | reverse complement strand
TTATACCATCAAATACGTCACGACGTTATTCCATTAACATACAAAATTACTAAATATGTTGCCCTTCAACATGAAAGCAAGCTTATATGATTTTTCTGAAGATTGTGGATCCCCTTTGTATTCTTTGACGAATTATAGATAATTTTAATTAACAAACTATTTTTAATAACCCCTGAGAGGACCCAAAAATTACATTTACACTAACCAAAACTGATCATAAAAATGATTCTGCAAAAATTCTAAAAACGATAAGACTTTCCATGTAATAAGTATTACTCTAATATATTGGAATTGACAAATAATCAAATTAGCCTTAATCTCTTTGCCTCTAAAATCTTAATTACTTATTACTTATTCGACATAAATATATTTTATTTCGAAATATTTTTATGATACAATCTTACATTGCTTTTATATTAAATGGTTTATAAAAAAATAAACTGAAAAAATCAATCAAAATAGACCTTTTTGGACAGCAAATCTTTTGAAATAGTATATAAAGTATGTTTTTTAGTTCATAATATAAAGTAATGGAAAAAAAAATATGCCAAACACATTAGCTTCTATATATAATCTTTCATTATACTGGACCTTAGTATGATTCGACATATTTTGTAGGAACTGTATTAAGGACAAACTAATAAATAATGTATTTTTTAATTGATGAAATGTTTTTTATCGCTTTTTATTTCCTTTAACTTTCATTGATCAAGGTTGTGTCCGGTGGTTCAGATTCAGTGGTTCTATTGGTCCCGGTTCTTTCATTTCAAGGGTTTCATTCTAGGTCTCGGTTCAGTTTTATGGGTCTCGTTTCCGGTATTCTGTCTCAGTTCTGGTCTTTGGTCTCGGCTCGTTTTTATACACCCTCAATTTGGGAATAGGCACTTAAAATAAGAGGCATCGCTAAAAAGTTTGGTCTCAGGAAATTATATTAGATACAGACGGGGCCGCAGCTACCTTATACTTAGAGTGCGTCGTCCCCCAAGTTCAAGATGGGGCTCCAAAAACTAATTTTGCCGTAGACAAGAGTTTTCAAAGTAGGTGCCGTGAGGGGAGGCTAGGGGGGGAGCAGGAAGATGGAGAATTGAGGATTGTTTCAGTTTAGATAGTACACATGTTTTGTATAAAAGAAGCCTCAGCCAAAAATGTATTAGTATAAAAGGTTCTTGTCAAAGTTAAGTTTGGAAAACCCTGTCTTAAGAAATATTATGGTTATCATATTATGTGGGGCTGTCAAGCTGAGTAGCAGACCTGGATCCATAATTCACACCACCCCTTGTCTCTTTTATCTACACCGTCTGGTACCTGATACACTTTTTACAGATCCATAAGAAGCCCTAAGCTATTTGGACCTCAGATATAACTGTATCACACTGGCGGCTTAAAAAAAATCATTGGAAAACGTTGTAATTGAACAAAAAAAAAAAAAAAAAAAAAATTAACTTATTGATTTAAGTTAGTTTATTTTCTATAATAGCTATATATTGCATTTTCTTTATATATTTTATGTAGGAACAAAAGCACTAGAACCGAGACCGATAAGCAATATATTGCAGTCTGGGTTCCGGTCTTGGTTGAACTTTGTCAGTTCAGGTTCAAGAAGCAGAACTGCTTGAACCACTAGAAGCGCTACACCGATATAACCTTGTCAATTATCTATGTAGTTATTTGACGTAAAATATGACATTGAATCGTTACTATACTATAAAAACGAGACTTTTAAAATGAGGGTTTACAGGCCCAGCCTATTGTGGTTAAAGGTTTTTATGATCATTTTAGTGATCCATGGCTTAAATAACAAAAATAAATGTGAGTTGTAGCCGGATTGGCGGAAATGTTATTCCATACAGTAATTATTGGTATTGAAAGTCCTGTGTATTTTTTAGATCTCCCATTTTTTGGAGTTGGTTATAGGAAGAAGGATTTTTTTTTCCTAAGTTGTTATCATTATTATTTGACTTCTAAGTAGTGAACTTCCTTTTCTACTACATATAATTATATACAAATCCAGGTTGGACATTAACCTATAATTGTAAGTCTTTGTTGGACTCAGAGTATAATTGAGGATGGACGTCCGAGTAATTCTTGCTAATTTTCTTATTTATTTATTTCTCCTCCTCATACCTCGTCACAGATGATTGTAGCTGATCCAATTAAACATCATAAAAGCTAAGCAACTCTTTTCCAAAACATTAATCAAAATGGCTAATTTTTGGTTTTATTTTTTTAACATGCCCAAAATACACACAATTTACATTATTATTAATTATATAAAACAAACAATAAACGTTCAGAACACTCGACAACTTACTATTTTAGTGAAGTAACGCACTGACAAATTCCTTTTCATATTTTTAAAAGGAAAATAATTACAATAGACATATAACGCAATAAACGTCTATTCTTTCGGTAAAACTTTTTAATTGTCTTCCATCTTCTCAATGCATCCTGTAATTCGCAAGAACAACCCAATATGCATCATGACAAATTATTTTAAGCTAATTATCCTCAAAAAAAAATATTCGGTATAATTGGAGAACATAGCGTAACATTTTTCAGTATATTGTCCTACTTATCACATTCTTAATACGTTTAATTATCCATGAAACTGCTGGAATAATAGTTATTATATTAATAACAGTATATATCCACTTTAATTAGTCCACTTCATTGTCCAAAAAAGTAATTAAGTCATAATTTTTGTATGAATTGATTCAAATTTTGCAGAGGAAACTAGGCTTAAAACAAAGGTAGCAACTTATCTTTTTATAATGACATTTGAAAACGTTGTATAAGTGAAGAATCATTGCTAATATGCTCCTTCGTTGGCCCCATTACCTAGTCTCGATATAAGGTACCATGGATGATATAAGGCATATATATTATGCGTGCTATACAAAGTGGTGACCCAAAACTAAATTACGAAAAACATGATTTTTATTGAATAAGGAAAGGATAACTCAAACCCAATTTGTGATATGTTTAGATACTATATTTTGCTATAATTTTATTAAATACGTCCTCCATCACAATGTCGCCACAGCCTCGACTTGGGGCGATCAGATTGGAAGCTCTTAACCCATTACGCCCTGAATTAAGTTTATATGGAATTTTAAAAAATAATTTAAAAAAAATGAATATTAGGGCTTAGATATTTCATATTTGTATTTAAAAAAAATTAAAATTTTTGTCCAAAAATTAATTTCTTTTGTGAATAGTTGTGGATTTTTGAAGTTTTTATATATAAATTATATATCTGAAATTAAATTTTTGGAATTTTTGTTTCGATAAAATTTAATTTTCTTTGAATAGATATTGACTTTTAATTTTTTTTTTCCCCAAAAATTATCATATGACGAATTAGTCACATATGGGTGTAAAGGGTTATTGATGAAGGTTGTTTCCATGACGTACCACGCTACCATGATGGAAGCTTGGAGTGACTTCAAAATACAATCACCTTTCTTTTCCAAGGCGACCCAAACTACAAAGTCTAGGGAATTGAGTTCAGAGTTGGAGGAAGGTCAGAAGTCGGCAATATTGTTGCTACAAAAGTTTTGGTTGTTCTTAGGCGTATGAGAGGGAGCACCATGTTGCCATCATTAATGCACTTATGGATGTTGTAGACAGTCCAAATGGAGATGCTAACGGGCTCTACAGCCTTTTCAGAGCAGAGCAAATCGCACAGGCGTTACTTTTTTTGTTGTTGCTCCTACATTTTTAAACTTAGAGACATGGGACTTAAACAAAACTTGTTTTTACTTGTTTAAGCTGTCGTTTGGTTGCATAATAAAACCTTTGAATTAAAAAATAATGGAAATAAAATTGTATTTAACTGCTATCGCATGTTTTGAGTCCCTACTCTGTGGATAATAATATTACAATTATAATCTTTTTCTTCTTCTATTATCTATGTTTTTTCGTCCCTAATCAATCCCAAAGAAAAATTAATAATACAAATTTGTGCATTTACAGGGATTTTAAGTACATATTATTATTTCATTAATTATATTCATTATATATTGCTGTTTATTATTGGGATCAAATAGTATTATTAAAAACAAACGTTCAGTCTATTTTAATTCTTTAGCAATTTGATGGAATTTCCTACAGATTATTTGGAAATGTGTACATTTTATAGAGTAAAAACATCAACTATGACCTATAAAAATAACGTTGCCTTCAATTATGATGTAATTTATGGCCTCACTGAAAAGCTTTATTCAATGTATGTCGAAAGAGACAGATAGTAATTGACTGAATAATACATTCACTTAACAAAAAAATAAACAAAATATTATTTTGTCACTCTTACACTTTTATTTATTTCAAAAATTATAGATATAGTCTCAAAATAGATTATAATTACTTATAAATGACATTGTTAACATGAGTGAAAAATAACAATATATAAATGGATGATGAAATTGTACGCATTTAATGCCACACATTAACTACACATTCTTGTGCATAAATTCTTATTTGACAATTGTCCTTTATTATTCAAAATCTTTTTTTCTTTTCTTTAAAATGATAAATTAAACAAAAGTTGTCAGAATATATTTTGTTTATGAGACTAGGTATGTTTTTGATATGAGCTTCATTAGTGAATATTATTGTAGTAGATGGCGTTGTTTTGATTGATGTAGGTATTCGGAACTCTTATTGAAGGAGAGAAGAGTCTAGACACTTTGTAACACATTTATCCCCAAAATGACCATTAGAATTAGCGTTCTTTATTCACTCAATTCTTTTGTAGTTACCTCTATAATTAAATATAATTTAATTATTCTCATCTTGTGCCAGGGGCGGAATTTACATACATATATTCTTTGACCTTTATCTTTTCTACATAAAATAAGACTACATCTCTGTAGCTATAATTTATTTTGAATTATAAAACCTGTGTATATTAATTAACAATTTTCTATAGAAGGAATTAGCTCTTTGACCAAAAAAGTTGTAGCATGAATACTCCCCCCCTCCCCCCAACATTATTTGAAACAAATCGTCAATTTCTCAAAATAATTGGAGTTGTAGATCATAAGCATTTTTCGTATATAAAAAAAAAGAAACCGAAAATTAACATATTACGGAATGTTTGAGAGAGGAGCAGTTTATGTGTCATGACATATTATTAAATTTGCTGCTAACAGCTGTGAAATAAAGAAAATAAACACAAGTTCTACTCCGTCTTAAGCAAGGATAAGGGTAGGGATTACTCTGTTTTTGATCCTGAATTTTACTCTGAGTTTATCAAAGACATATTATTATTTATAAATACATTATAAAATTTTTTAATGTGAATATAGTTTAAAATATGTAGAGGTTTCAAATATGATACTAATTTCAATACATGGTATCTTTCTTCAATTCGTCACTTTGTTTCAAGGTTTTTTTAAGGCCCAAAGTGTCCTGATTTTAGGAGAAAAACTTGAATTACACATTAAAAATTGAATATGGATTATCCCTTATTCTCAAATCACATATGACGTATTACTAAAAACAAGTAAGCAAACAAATTCTTCATTTCCATTTTGAACTTTTTTTTTTGACCCGATAGTCTACAAAGTGGATCCATTAGACTCACACTGCATTTTTAATTAGGTATTCTAGCTGTCGAATTATGTCAAATATTAAATTTTTTGACAAATCCTTTTCCAAATTTCTAAATATTGTATGTAGAGAAGCCATATTTAACAGGGGGCACAAAATTATACCCCATATATATATTTTTGTTTTTTTATACCCAAGACATATAATAAAACACCAATAAAATTCTTTTTTTGTGGTGTACGACCACCCCAAGTTCCTACGGTCCTAATCGTAAAAAAATATTTCTTTCATTTAATACCCTACGGTTTTAATGCACTCATTTTATAAATAACTATTCCCACCTCAGGCGTGGACATAAAGTCTTTGTTTTCTATAGAATAAAATTACAAATTTGCATAATTTACCAAAAACCAAAAAAAAACGAAAACAAAAAATAATGTCACTATGAGCAAATCAAAAAGAAATAAATGTACGCAATTTGTTGAATTGTCATACACATATTCGTCAAGATCATTTAAAAGTAATGAAGTGGTATAATTTTTTTCAAAAATAATAATTGAATGTGTATTAACATCCTAATCATAAAAATAATTATATTTTTTGTAACATAGCTTCGGAAGGAGTTAAATATATACAACAATTGTTTAAACAAGTCAACAACAAAAAAAAGTTTTAATAGAACATGACGTGTTGATTACAAATCTGTAATTAGTTTTTTGATATCAAATCTGATTTTGGAGTTGAACTTTTAGAGTATTTTTAACTTTTTTAATCTCTTGAGTAATACAAAAATCATTACTGCACAAGAAAATAAGCCTATTTCCTGTAAAATTTTATGTTCATTTCAAATATGGAGCTCAATCTTAAGCATATGAAAAGGGCCATAATATTGAAAAAAAGTATGAAAGACCAGATTGAATACGAAAAAAATAATTAAAGGCTCGTAATTAATATGATATGTCTTCCTTCCCAGTAGTTATTACGTATTTGGCAAGACAAGACCGAGAATATGACAAGTCATAGCTCAAACGTAGCAGTTTTCGTAGAATAAAATTTAAGTTATGCTTATATATATATATATTTCATTGTATCTCTCGTTCATTTCTTGCAGATTTGTATATAATCAAACATGTATTAAGCGGCCAGACAAGGGAAGCTAAAAAATTGACCACTTATTACTCGCAACACATTAAATGAGGTTTCCTATTTTGTGTTTATTTTGAAAGCTGACTCCTTAGTACGGTGACAAGCTAGGTAGTAGTTAGACAAGTTATATATGTATATATTTCCTTTGGAGATGGTTAAAATGTTCGTTTAGCACCTTATATTTCTGATCACTTCATTGCAAATTTATATTAAATTAAATCTGTTTTAAGCGATCAAGTAAGGAAAACTGAAAAAGTGACCTCTTATAACTTTTAACTTATTTAACCAGGTTTCCTATTTTAACAATTTGAAATTTGGTGACTTATTACGGTGACACACTTATTTGAACAAATTTATTTATATTTCTGTTGGGGATGGGGCAAATGATTTGTATAACATCTGGTAGCTCTGGTTAATTCATTGCTGATTCATACATATGCTACATATATACTTATTCAACATTTCATCATGCCTGTGTGTGTTCTTGACCTCGAAGTTACGTATTCCTCTTTCTTCTTTTATTTCAAACATATGTATGATGATACTCTCTTGATTCATCCTCTTTTCATTAGGGATTCAAAATACAGTAAATTCTTTAATTAAAAAGTTAAACACAGCCATTAAATATTACGATTATTATGATTTGGTACGACTATTAAAAAGTAAAGAACACGGAAGTATTTTATTATTTCTCCTCGACAAAAAAAAAACAAAGTAAAATAAAAGTTGTACATAATATTCGTAGGTAATAACAATAATATGAGATATTCTCTTTCTTAAATAAAATAAAATCTTCTTCAAAAAAAGAAGAGTCTGTCTGTGTGCGTGTGGGGGTTACGCATTACACATCTTGAGAGATAGAATACTGATAACCTTAAGGGTAAGAAGAAAAGGAAAAAATAGGCGCGTACTCATCTTCTTCCTCAATCCCCCCTCTTACAATCCACTGCTGCACAGTGCTCATCCACAAACAACAACAAAAATAGAAGGAAGAAGATCCCCATACATTCAAATCCTGACCTTTTTATTCCTCCATCGAGAGTGTTGTACACAGTTGTTCTTCTTCTTATGCTTTAAATACCATGTCGCGCGAAGGTTAAAACCTTTTGGGGGTCATACACACACACAGAAGGGGGTGATTCGTAGAAGCTCTTCACCATATAAATAATCTTATTATAAGGTTATTTTATGACATAATAACAAAATGTACTATTCCCAAAAATGGTGAAATGTGTACTTATCACGGCGTTATCGCCCTAAATAAATAAAAAATACAGTTTATTTTGTTATCAGCTGTCGATGTTTTTCATACTTATACCCTAATCTGTGTTCTGACATTGTGGTACGTGGTGGTACCTTGTTGTAGTCAGGATCAAAGTCCTGCTTCTTTTTCACTAATCTGTCTTCTAAACGTTGATGGATTAAATTAGAATTATTTTTTGTTCAGCTATAAACAAAAGTCAACAATTCCAGAATAATGGCTGCTGCATTTTTAGAAAGATTTGCCCATTAATTTTTAGCCTTTCTTCCCCATTTTTATTTGATATAAGGGTTGTCTCTTATCATAAATGTAATATGCCGAACGTCGTTGATTGATTGAGTTAGAATTATTTTTTGTTAAGACGATCTGAACAGCTAGTTTGAAAAATGAATTGGCTAAGCCTTATTGACGGCTTTTGAGCCTCCCCCGGTTTCTTTCCAGAGAAATGGTTGCGTTATACAATAAAGGTGACGACCTGTTATACTTCGAAATATTGAAATGAAATGAGGCTTTGTGCCCCCTTTTAAATAATCCTGTTTTAACATATATATAACATATATATTTCAAAATAAATATTACAAAAAAAAAAAAAAATCTCGTAAGAGGAATAAATAAGTTTAAATTGAAAATATCACAGCTCTGAAAAAATGGATGGTAAATAGTTCAACAACGTACGTTATTTTTCTTTCTTTCTTATTTTTAAGCAGAGCAAATAGCAATTGGCATTTTTGTATTGTTGTTGACTAGGATGGAGAGATAATTATGAGGATGGATATTTCTTTTGGAATGGTTATTTCATTATTTTTTCTCGGGGATCTTTCCAAATTCAACGGCTCCGTAGAGAGAAGGGGATTCAGAACAGGGAATAGCATATTCGGGGAAGTTGCAAGTGAGAGTCTAAAAAAAGAAAGAAATAATGATTAAGAGGTTTCGTTTGGGGTTTGTGTAGTATTACGTTTTGATCGAAAACAGTGGCGTTTCCACAGATAAAGGAGTATTGAGCCGTCTCGATGATTTGCCCAACATCGTCTTCGATAGGAAGGCAGATGTGAAAGACCTAGAAAAAATATATTTATATATATATATAAATGTCCCAAAAGCTGCTGAAAAAATTAGTTTACTTGGCAGTTGTTGTCCACATCAGCATAGTATCCGTAGGGCTGTCCATCACATGTAAATGTGGTTTGGATTGGAGCATCCAAGTACAACTCCGCATCAGCAGCGAATTGATAAGCTGTCTGAGACTGTGAGAGAACCACTTGGTAAGCCAGGAACAAAACGGCGATAGAAGTAACAATCTTGTGCATCATTTTGAAATGAGTATATACGGAGGATTTGAGAGGGGAAAAAATCCGTGACAGGACTTATGTATTTGGAATAAGAACTAATGTTGAGTTTTTAAGATGAAGATTATTTATATACCCGGCAACTGGGCGTTTTTCTTCTCCATGAAATACATTGAAAAATAAAGCAAAAGAAGAAAAAACGCAACATGGTTGTACGCATGGTTGTATGTAGGTATACACATTATTTCAAAGCCTTGAAAATGACGCACGCACGTGCGTAAAATGATCTTCTTCCTTTTTATCTTCTTTTTCTAACGCTTCTTCAAACATACCAAAGTGTGTTTTTAGTTTTCCCTTGCATTCCAAGGAGGGAGGAGTGTGGGATCGTCACTTTTTTTTCCTTTAGTTTGAAGACACCTACCGTTTAGCAATACAAGTGAAATGTGATTAAGATATCTTCATCAATATCCATGTTGCGAATAAAGAAACTTTTGTTCATTATATAATTTTTCTTTGATTTTTTTTCTTCATTTACTTTGTTCTTGAGTCCATTTGTGAGTAGTTCCTTTTCATCTCCAATGCTTTAATCCCACATTTTTTTGTTCATGACTAAATACATTTAATCAGGTGTTGTATTTGATTTTTAATTTTTTTGAACTTCTAATTTCACTTGGATTTATTCAAGATTTTAGTTACAAAACTACCAAGTCGGGGACAGCGTAGAAGGGATTTACTGCTCTTAAAGTTACTATCAGTTTAATTATTTTATATTTGCTGTTGAAGTGGTTATATGGAATGAAATATCTTATTAGACTGCAGGACAGCAGTTTTAACATAATACTTGAGGACTTTATGTTAGTAAAATTCCTAATTAAAAATAAAATTCACAGACAAATTTCTGTGTTCAATAAATTAAATAATAATGTCATTCACGTACCTCATATTTCTAGGAAGAATACATATTTGAAAGGTTTCGTTGAGTTGACCTTTAATGTTAAATTACATTTTTTAGTGGTTGAAATATATAACGTTTAAAAAAAATAATTATATAGAGTGTTTTATTGTCAAATAGTCGATAGGTATAGTGGCAAAAAATATCACCTTAGAAAAGCATTATATTTTTTGTAGTTGTTACTTGAACGGAGTTTTTCTATTTTATAAATATCCTATCATTATTCTATAATTCCTGAGGAGCAAACATCTTATTGCGTGAGTCCATAGATATCGTAGATAGATTCATAATGGGATTTGTGTTTATTTCATCCTTTTCATAGCTAATAGTAGTTAATCTAATAAAACGCCTCGAGAGAAAAACCGTTCTTCTGCCAAACATTCTTCAAATTGTGCGGGTGAAAACGTTAATTTTCGGTTTGTTTATTTAAAACACAGGCAATTCATATTTTTACAACTATGCTGATAGGGGGTATAGTTAAGCCGTATTGAGATCCATTATTTGAGGATTAACAATCAAAAGACGATAATGACTTTGTCATAATTGAATATTTTTCTTACAATATTTATACATAATTGTCCATTACATATGAAATGTAGTGTAGTTATCATGTTTTTTTTTTAAATTGGTGTAGGGGCATTTTTAAAAGGGGCTTTCCCCAAGTTCCGTTGCTGGCCTTCTGCTACATATATATATTTTTAAATGTATTAATAAATGGGTATAAGAATTTTGCCTTAAAATATTTATAAATAATTGACCTTCTCTAAGACAAAATCGTTTAAAAAATATACAATAAATATTTTTTCTCAAACAGAAGACATCATTCCAGTTAATTTTAATACGATTTATGGAAAAAGCTCATTCAACAAAATCATATAATATCAAAAGGTTATTTGAAATAAAATGACAAAGAAACACTACACATTTATCCTTGCCTAATTCTCCGCTTACGCTAAAACCAACCCCTGATTTAAGTCCCTGTAAATGAAATTAATAGGGCCAATAAATACTACAACTGAAGAAATGGTAATTTTTATATGACCCTTTAATGTTACTGTACAAAGGATTCATTTTCTCATGCATTATAAACAATTATTTAATAAAGATTCCTGAAAACAAATTATCATATTTTAAAATGTCCAAAAAGTAATTTACTGAAGGAATTACCACGACAAAAAAACTAAGGAAATGAATGAGTTGGATGTGACTTTATTGTTAGGTGTCTAATCGTTTAAAAAGTTTAACATCAAACATTGCTTTGATAATATACATAGAAACATAGATATATATATATTAATTCAATATAATTAGGTTTTTTTACAGAGTAAAAAAAATATAAGTATATGTCATAGCATTTTCAATATTAAATAAACACATAGTGTCCTTAGGTTTGATTGTTCTTTACATAAATAGATTTGATATTTCAAAAAATTGCCTTATTGTTCTGACATAATGATATATTTTATTATCAAAGGAACAGAAACAACAACGATATTTAACGCACGAATATAACTGGATGTAGATGGGTTGATAAATCTTAAAGGACTCTTTATTTGTTAACGGGGATTTTGCCAAATTCAACGGCACCATAGAGAGATGGAGATTCAGAGCATGGCAAAGAGTCTTCAGCATAGTTGCAGGTCAATGTCTGGATATTTAAAAACAAAAGAAATATCATGACGATTCGAATGGAGTGTTTATAGTTAAGTACTTACATTTTGATCAAAAACGGTGGTGTTTCCACAGATGAAAGACCATTGAGCAGTTTGAATGACTTGTCCCAAATCATCTTCGATGGGAAGACAGATGTGGAAGACCTAAAAAAAGTTGTTAGAAAGATGTCATTCCCATTTCCTATGCAATGGTTGCTCTACAAAAGAAACTCACTTTGCAGTTGTTGTCGACATCAGCATAGTATCCGTAGGGTTGTCCATCACAGGTGAAAGTAGTGGACAAGGGAGCGTCTAAGTAAGCCTCGGCATCAGCAGGGAACTGATAGGCGGACTCGGATTGTGATACAGCTTGATGGGCTACGAAGACACAGGCAATGGCAACGGATAACAGGGGCTTATACATGTTTGTTTTTGATGTTTTTTTGTTGCTTGCACAAATGTAAAAGGAATGTTCAACTGATGGTCTTTGAATAGTAGATGAAAGGTTTATATACCCATTCCCTTTTTCTTTTTTTTTTAAATAAAATTATGCCGATATCGCAGAATAACCTTTATGTACCTTCTTCATGTTTACTTGACCCGTACATATTTAGTATGCATGTACCTTTAGTAAGAAAGGGGAAGCCGGGCGCGTTGTGGAAGGGGGGTTGCGAAGGATCGCCGTTAATATGCATTGTTTGACGCTCACACACACACACGAAAGTTGAATATTCTACCTTTTTTAAGTTGTGAGTAAGTGGAGAACAAAGCTACTACTTATAGTCACAAGACAAGTAGAAAATCCAAATGTATTTATTAAATTTATAGATACATACTACAACACAACATTAAATAGACATTTTTGAGTCTATTATTATAAGCATACTATTCCAATTTGTAGGATGAGTTAAGATAACCCTGAATTATAAGTATAGTTCATGAACTTTATTCGATTTAAAAATCTTATATGGGCCCTGATATGTACCCTTTTCATGTATTATCTATCATTGTCTCCATTTATTTTTATTTTAATGATCCATTTTGACTATTTTTAGTTCAATTTGTGAAACACTCAAAGGGTTAAGATTAATTATTTGATGATAATAAATTGACGATAAATTGTGGAGGAATACGAATGTGCTTCCAGCCTCCATTTTAAGAAAAATCCTTCTAGCTTGCTTTTGTGTGGACAGCACACATATAATCTGTAAGTAGTATCCAAGTCCCTTAGAGACATTTCAATGAGTTTACAAAGGCTTTTTCTTTTTTAATGAAGCAATATCCTTGAAGATTTTTCAACTCACTCTGATACTTTTGCAAGTTCTCTTATCAACAACGGCACTGTACCCATTATTTAAAAAAAATATCTAATTAGAAAATTAAGCGTTTGCAAACGAATTTTGCCAAATTATCATACACTTATAGGTCTCCCTTAATTTTATATATGTATTTTCGAACTTATCACTAAGGACAGTATCTTAAAATAAATGTTGTTCAGGGAAGAGGTATAATTTGATTCATTTGAGGTGTGCCATAAGAAAACAAGGTTGAAAGTTCTGTGTTGACCTCAGACATGAATATCACAATGACATTGACTTTGTTCCTGCATACATACATGTAAAAAAATATTTAAAGTCAATTGAATTTTAGAGTGTACTCACGTGGCATCATTATTCTGAAAGACCGGACATCTAGAGGAAGCATAAACTAGATTATTAGGATGATAAAAGGAACTTTTTCATCCTTATAGCCAACAAAAAAAATTTAAATATTCATTTTAGAATATCGTTAACGTTGTTAAATACATAATTTTATTAACAGCTATGTTTCAATTTTCGTATAGCATTTTTTTTGAAGGAATTTGTGACGTCAATGTAACACGCTTTAATTACAGCATTCAGTTTGAAAGTTTATCACTACAAAAATTAAATAAATTTGCAGTCCCTTTTTTGGCAAAAATATATAACGAATTAGTTACATTAGCTACTCTATTCGAAATTTGTTTAAAATGAATTGCCTTTTTTAAAGTTCTAGCTGAGAAACTGGGAATTTAGTTTTTAAGAAACTGGCAATCTAGTTTTTTAAGCCTCCCTCTCGGCTCCTCAATGTCATGGTGATTCGACCAATTTATGGAAGTTTTTCGTATAGACTCATCAACGTCTTTGTTATGTCTTGATCTCATCTCTTTAAAGCCATGGTTCCCCCCCTTGTTCTCAATATCTCATGTTCTTGATCTTAATTTGGTAAGAGGTCTTGATTTTGGGTTAGAAAAAGCTATTCACAAAAATTAAATTTTTTGAAAAAAAATTTCAAAAATCAATTTTTAGAAATAATTAATAGAAAAATTAAATTTTTTTGAGGAATAATTTAAAAATTAAATTTTAATAAAATGTTATTACATATATTACATTTTTTACTCTGCAGCATAATTTGCTCAAATCACTTTTTTTAACGAAATTTCTAGTAAAAAGCAAAAATTCCATAATTTGAGGGAGGCTGCAGCCCCTCCAGTCTACCCCCAGCGAGCACCCCTGCTACATACTCTGTCATTGATGAGATTGTCGACTAAAATATATATAAGAGTAAATAACCATTTTCTAAATAATAATTTACTATTTGTTACAAAAAAGAAATACAAAAGGCTACCATATGCTTTTTTTAAAAATTCTTTCCTTTTCACAGTTGATGTAGAGAATGGATAACAAAGCTACCGATCAATCCCTATTATCCACAAATCTCGCGTAAGAAGATCTTGAATACAAAAATACGAAAGACACCTCAACAATAGTTTAAAAGGACTGTTTTTAAAGTCTTAGATGTATATGCTTGATTCACTGTAAAAGATTTCCGGCTTGAATAAGGGAAATGGTCAAGAATGAATGTAGGATATGTATCAAATAGTCATAATTAGAAGCCTGGTATAAAAGGTAAATCACATAAAAATAACATTATTCTATATTGTTGATTGTGAGAAAAAATATGTTATACTATTTCTTAATCAAATATTGCACAGAGTATGTTTGTAAGTCGTTCCTATTCAGTCAAGAACAATAGAGTATATTTTAATACTGATGATACATTCATTAGTTGAAGTGTATTTTAAATTTTATCAGTACTAATTATGTATAAATATATCCATTTACACTTTGTCAAATAGGTTTCATTACAATGGAGCAAGACTAAGTCTATTCTCAGTCAAGTTATTTGGATCAACATCCTTGAGCCGGGCTAAGTAGCAGAAAATATTATAAAAAGAATTAAGTTTTTAAAATCAGGAAAAAAATATTAAATGAGTCCATGTTTTTTTAAGTATATTTATACGAGAGTAAGTCCGGAGCAAACATTTTATAAACAAATAGGGGAAACGTGATCCATTTTTATACAAATTTAGTTATCTACTATAATACTTTTTTTTATACGGTAGGGGTGCCGAGGTTACTTATCATATTATTCCTTAATTATTAAGTATACAGCCTCCATGAATTCACTCTTCAAATTGTATGAACAAGGTAAATTTCTTCGAAGGGAAGAAGTAATTGTGCACACCAAGTGGAAATATGATAAAAAGGTGACTCCCAGAACTCTGAGAGGCTCACAACATTATGGGAAACTGTTTATTCTAAAAAAATAAAACACCTAAATATTTGGGTTAAATTAGTTACTCCACCCCTGACCCCTAAATGCCTAGGGACTCTGCAGTTATGTAAATATTGGGAAACAGTGTAATAGAGTAACATCATCTGTGACATCTCGGAATTGGCGTCTTTAAGATAAAAAGTTTTGGCGTAACCAGTGGGAATTAATTTCCTTTAGATAATATGGGCCAAGGACATCCGCAGAGGGAGTGGAGTGAGCTGGAGGGGCTTTAACCCACCAAAAAGGAGAAATTATTATCTTTTTGTCTCAAAAATTTAAAATGCAACATTTTTTGTTATCTTTTTACCTCCTACCCCTCAAAACTCCTCCGGACGCCCTTGAATAACATTTTTGACTTTGGCTTATAGCTTTGGTTTGGATTAATTACATTGCATCTAACATTGCAGACAGTTGATAGGATCAAATAATTTTTTTTGAAGTCTACTAACAAAAATTAATGTGTCATATCGATCCCTTAATTTCATACTTGAATATTACATGACCTGAAACAAAAGTATGGTGATTTACTTATGCCTTTGAATCACCTTTTGTTTCCATAACATATAATATGGGATCGAATCCTATCGTATGAATATATTTTGTAGGTTTCTTACTAAAAGGAAATCGGTTTTAGAGTCGATTCCTGCATTTAAAATGATAAACTGGCGTTATCTCACTATCAAACAAAGTAATTGGGAACATCTGTATTTTTGTAAGCTTTTAATATTTTTTTTTTGTCATATCAGTGTTCTGACCATTGATTGATTGAATTATAGTTAGCTTATGTGAGCAAATTATCCACAATTATAATAATTTACCATAGTTGGGGAAAGTTAGCTAAGTGCTTCAACATATTTTGGGCCTTTTTAGAGGAATGGTTGTGCGATGCAATAAAGGTAACGACGTGTTAGGAAAAAAAATAACTGTGTGTGTATTTGTTATAAGTTTTCGATTTATTTATTTATTTTTCCCTTAGTAGTGTTAATAGTGCCCTAATAAAATGCAGAATTAGTAAAATGCTCCAAACTGTTTTAACTTAGTCCCCCTGTTTTTTTTAAAAGAAGAATGGTTGTGAAATACCTACAATTAAGATATTTACGTGATAAAAGTTGTTCTATGTAATTTTGCCATGAATTATTTTCAACGCCAGTAATTTTGCCATATAAATTTGAACCTCTTTTAAACTTTGTCACAATATATTTGCACTGCCTTTTTATGTTTATTTACTAGAGATTCCATTCAACGACTGGTCCATTAAAATCTGAACACTTTGAATTTTAAACATCAACAAAATATAATTTATTTATTAAGATTAAAATTTCAACAAAATTAATACAATAAACAGATGTACATATGTCTGAGCTCTATTAGTCATTAATGTAGACGCCCTTGGCGGCAATAATGGTATTCGGGCGGCGTCAGATGTTCAGGCACCTGCTGCAGATGTAGTCATCTGTCATCGCGTACCAATGTAGGCTGACAGTGTATTTGAGGGCCTTGGTTTTTGGATGAAGGACATGTACTCAAAAGGTGTAGTCCAGGAGATTTGCGTCAGGTATATAGGGCAGGAAAGAGTTTAAAAGAACTCAATAGACTTATTCAAAACTCTTTCCACCCACTGGTTTGATAGCTCTCTAGAAAGTCTGGTCTGAAATCCCGAGATCTCTTGCATGGTCCCTCATGGACTTGAGGAGATTGGCCTGAGCTGTTTTCTTTAACTCCTCTCTAGATCCAGAGCTAAAATTTGTTTTCTTTTGTACCTATTTGATTATACTTTATTATATCAAAACATGAATTAATTTAAACCACTCAACCTTTAGTAATTATTGAATCAGTAAGTGTGCATATTTCAATGGACCACCTAGTATATCAAGTTAGTATATAATATTGAAAAAATTTCAATAGAGTTTCTTATATTTCCTCAAACTATAACTATGAATAATGTACTACTAGTCAATGAGTTTTTTCGAAACAGACTTAGAATCAGAGATTCATGACTCCTTACAGCTTCGTTCTTTTAAAAACTAGTCTCCCCATCCCCTCCAAAAAAAATAATATATATATATAATCCTGCGGACGCATCTGGATTTATAGTACTAGGTATAAGTGTAGTAAGTCTTTGATTAACTTTGAGTAGAAGTGAAGATGAATAACGAAGTAATTCCCGTATATTTCTTTGCTAGATAGTTTGTGGGATTTGCATTTATTTATTTCCTCACATAGCTGCTGGCAGTTAATCTAATAAAACCCCATGACAGCTAAGCTGTCTCCTCTCAAACATTCTTGAAATCGTCATTATTCGGTTTCTTTTTATTTTTACTTATCCGGTGGTCATATTTTATGCAGCTCTACATATAATGATATTTTATTATCCCATACAAATGATAAGTGGACCTAAAAAAGAGGAGTGCCATCGACCATCGTCATCTCTGTTGACTGGCTCTACATATATACATATGTATATCTAACTATGGTATGTAAGTTTAATGCAATATAAAAAAAAAGCCATGGCTTCTAATGGAACATAAAAAGCAAAGAAACATTACTATCCTTTTGTTGTCTTTCAAATATGTGTAATGCACTTTTGTAGACAAACAGGGTCTTGCAGATACATTTTTACCAAGTTTAAAGCCTCCAAGATGCATAATGAATGGTTCTTGAGAATACTCTATGCAACAAAAAATGAGCATAACACAATTTTGAATATTTTTTCTTATATATGTCATCATCCTACTTGAAAGGCAGCCTCCACACGAGAACTGACAGCGTTGACGGACTTTTGAGACTTCCGCAGTATCTATGGAGCTAGCCACAGATTTGATGAACTACTTCAGGGACTCCACAGAGTTATGGTAAGTTGCACAGGGCCCTCTCCAAATTTCCGTCAAGTTAATAAGCACAAGGATTAAAAACAGGAGAGTTTGAGGTCTTGATGTACCAAAAATGGGGCACATTGTCCTTCAGCCATTACTGCACAATCATGGCCTAATGTTCGGGGCAGAGTCTTGCTGGAAGGTGTAACTTCTGCCTCCAGCCACTTTGTCCATCCAGAGCTTGACCACGTCCTTGAACGTGTCCAAATGAACCTCTTCGTTCACCTTTTGCTTATGTTTGAAGAAGAAGGGTTGCATGACGTGACCCTTACTGCTGATGGGGCCCAGGACCATCAGAGCGGATGGGTTCTTTGTCATGAAAACCATGGTGACTTCAGAAGGTTGTTTACATAGTTATTTGTCATTCTGCCCGTTTCTCTTCTTGGCAACAATGAATATTTTCTCATCTGAGAGTAATTACAAATGCACTTCAGTTTTCTTCAAGGAAGACATGCTCTTCCTACAACTAGCCTCTCATATGAGCTTCATTGAATTTGTTAACAGATATCTCACCTTTAAGACGTAGGTCTAGTATCCTAAGTTCTTATTGATGACCCTGGAGATGGTACTGAAGTGCTCGGAGCTGTTTTTTTTTTTTTTTTTTTTTTTTTTTGGCAAGGATGGACATGAATTTGTCAGCTTTGATGGACCTCTTGAGCCCAGCCACGAGCCTGGGGATCCTTTTTCTTTTACTCTTGGGACTTTACTTGGACCTGGTGAAATACTCTTGTTTTTATACCTCTTGATGAGGGCGTAGACGGGGATTTTGGGGTACATCAGGAGTCTGCTGATGTATGGGTCTTGCGCCATGGAGTTCGATCTCAGCGATTTGATTTTTTTTTTCGTGCTCCATTATCATGAAGTGAAATTTCGTGCATTTTTTTCTTTCGGACATTTATAAATACACCCTGAAGAACCTCTCCAGATAAAAAAGCTACTTTTAGATAAAGCGTTTGTCTCTCTTGATGCCCATAAGCTTGGTCCAAATTTATCAGCAGGGTTCTGTATATGCAAGTGATTTTGGGGATAGTAATTGCATAAGATGTTACTTAATAAGTAGTATATTGATATATTTCCAAAAGAACTTCATGATAAATATTATTATGATTACTTCTTGACATCATTAGTTATGAGGATTGACCTTCATGATTATTTTACTGACATCTTAATTTTTTATGTTAGTGTGATTTTAAAGGTTAACGCATCTCTTTACAATTGGTAGATTCTATAGATTTTATGAATTCCACCCACAGGATTTTAAGCCCTCTTTTTATCAGGCTCATATAATCAACATACATCAAAAGAAGAAACGTTAATAAGACTACTTAAACGTTAGCTCAAGGACTTGAGAGCTTTTCTTTTAAAAGAATGGCTATACAGCTTTTGTAGGTTCATGTTCATTAAAAAAACAATATCTACTTAGGCTGTGAAGTTCAAATATTAACCTTGGTGAAAGCCATATCAGTAAATTGGAATCATATAAGGTTTTTTTTTTTTAAATGTCAATTCCTAATAGACTATTTATGATAAAGTCTTTTTTTAATGAACTCATTTGTTTCCATAAATTATTGTGGATTAAATAAAAACAACAAGGATTATTATATCGGTAGGTATGATATTTTTAAGACGAATGCATAAATTTGCAACAACAAAACAACGACAGGTAATATATATATATATATATATACATATATGGTAATATATTAAAATTATATTTGATAATAAGATTAATTGTTCAGATGTTTAAGCGTAGAAACCTTTTGAAACTGGATCATTCCATATTTTTAGAAAACGTGTAATAGAGCCTATTTTATTTATTTGTTATCGGGGATTTTCCCAAATTCAACGGCACCATAGAGAGATGGAGATTCAGAGCATGGCAAAGAGTCTTCAGCATAGTTGCAGGTCAAGGTCTGGATATTTAAAAACAAAAGAAATATCGTGACGATTCGAATGGAGTGTTTATAGTTAAGTACTTACATTTTGATCAAAAACGGTGGTGTTTCCACAGATGAAAGACCATTGAGCAGTTTGAATGACTTGTCCTAAATCATCTTCGATGGGAAGACAGATGTGGAAGACCTAAAAAAAGTTGTTAAAAGACGTCATTCTCAATTCTAACAATGGTTGTTCTACAAAAGAAACTCACTTTGCAGTTGTTGTCAACATCAGCATAGTATCCGTAGGGTTGTCCATCACAGGTGAAAGTAGTGGATAAGGGAGCGTCTAAGTAAGCCTCGGCATCAGCAGGGAACTGATAGGCGGACTCGGATTGTGATGTGGCTTGATGTGCTACAAAGACACTAGCAATAGCAATGGATATAAGGATTTTGTACATGTTCGTTGTGTTGATCTTTAGGGATTCAAAACTGAATGTTTGTTGTGTTTGCACTGTGAAGTGAAGATGAACTGATGAGAGTTTGATGCGTTTATGGAACTTTTATACGGAAAGATCGTACGCACAAAAAATGAATACTCAAATAAAACGCGTGTGAAACGTTCGGTCATCAAAATGGTGGTTCTTCTTCTTTTCTTGTGGGGGGGAGGGAGGACCCGTTTCGTTTTAAGGTACCCTCATTTTTAATACAATATGTAGCTAAGATTTTTAAATGCTTTTCGGTGAACGTATGGATTCTAAAAGGACTTCATACTAGCATATATATATACTCTTTGGACGACAAAGTGATTCCAAAATTATCATTAACAAATGAACAAATTGTATAAAAATTTATTGTCGTTAACAACAAAAAATTTCTTAATATATACATATATTTAAGGATGTAAATCGTATACATTCTTGGAATTTATTTAAAAAAAAGTTACATGGTAACTCTGACTACTGTTGTTTGAGTCCTTATTTATTCGGTCTAGTCTTACAACCGGTCCTATCAGTCTTTGGGTCTGGTCCTTAACAGTATTGGTCCTTAGGACTATTAGTATTGTAACTAATTAAGCAAAGTAGGAGTATAGTGAAGTGCCATCAAGGACACAACTTTTTACGTTTTAAGGACTGATAGGCAGCACTAAATTGAACCGGAGCTACACTGAACTGGACCATATAAGTGATTACCGAGAAAACATTACTCAGCGTTACCAAGTTCATTTTAGGTTTCTATTTTTTTTTAAATGGAAGAAGGTTTACGATTTACAATTCAAAGTCCATATCCTTAATGAGGACGTACACAACGATAACCCTGATAATTTGAAGAATATTTGAGAGGTGAGCAGCTGAGCTGTCAAGACGTTTCATTAAATTAGTTGTACGATGAAGGAAATAAGCATAAGGCCCACTCCATGCCAAGCACATGCCAAAGGCAGTAATTACTCTGTTTTTTAGCCTCATTTATACTCTGAGTCCAGCAAAACCCTGTTAAGACTACCAACAATAAAAAAAACTCATTTCAGAAGCAACAACATGCCTACTGCAATTTTCTATGAATTCATTTATTATGAAACCAGGCTATGTGGCTATAACAATCGTATCTAAAATGCAGTTTTCCATTTTTCAGATATATTGTGATTACTTTACTCAAACTATTATCTCCAGTTCTGTAAAATCCATATTATTAGCGTTTAAGAAATTTAAATATAACAGCATTTTACTTCAATAGCCATATGTACTTGTATACAAAAATATTCTTAGTTAAGAGTATCATTCCTTAATAAATTAAAACCCCAAAAAATACCAGGAAAACAAGATTCCGGGAGAGGAACATTCATCTTCATGTTACTATTATTATACCCTAGAGCCTAATTATAGTTTAATTCAATTTCTAGAGCCTTAATTTTGTCTTTCCCCCTCATATCATCCTACATCCTTTGATAATTAATGAGGAAATTAAAATTGATATATGCCAAAAAAATTAATAAATATATTTTTATATAATTGAACCTTTGTTCATTAAAAAACACATATTTTTTTTAAATTAGGTATTTCATACTTAACTAGTAACAGAGGCGTCACTTGCCCCCTTATGTGCTACAAAATTTGTATCGTGTATATAATAGATGTAGTGAAAAGAGATTACTTTTCCAATTGGTTACTTTAGTAATGTGTATCTTGCATGTATAAGTGAGATCGACGTTAGAATAATAAGATTTCGTACGAAAAAAACATGTAAAAACATTTTTTGATTGTTTGACTTAGTATTGCTTTTGTGTAGACGTCAAAAAGGACACCAACAAAGAGAAAAATCACCATATTTCATATTTTTTCTTCGAACAAGGCGAAAACGCAAGAGAGGCAGCTGAAAATATAAAAATTGATCGTAGTATTGATATTGTAACAGCCAATCACTCGCAATTTTTGTTTCGTGGAATCCCTTCCGGTTTTTATGCTCTGGAATAACAATCCTGAAAAATGTGTATAAAATCATGGAAAGCGTCGAGTCGAACCGTCATTTAAGCACTGTTTTGATAGGCAAGGATAAAAAAATTAATTGAAAAAAAAGTTTAAAAAATCATTCATAAAAAATAATCAATTTGTTTTTATCACACCTTATACATGTATAATAAACCAATTTATAAAATTAATACTATTATGGTGCTCATAATTTTTGGGGCTAACCCCAAATCATGAAAGCTAGTAACACTCTTATTTAGTTTCCAAATAAATTTTAACTCTTTAATTAAATTGAAATTAGTGGAAGTATCTCAATCTAAAACATTCTTCCCCTTTTGAAGCACATAAATTATGTCAATCCACTTAAAATAAAATCCACGGGTGCACTTTTAACGATGGCTTTTATCAACTATATTTGTGTTTGGTTTGTGTGTGTTCTAATGTACAAATTTTTAATGAAACATGATTGTCAATATAGATATAACTGACAATGTTTGGCTATGGGGCCTTCATGTTATAGGTTACCTATTAAGTGTTTACAAATTTCTTCTTAATATTTCAAATTATAAATAGGTAACTCTTTAATGCACATGTTTTAAAAGCTTATAGTTTAACGATATATAGGGCCAGTCTATTGTTTTATTTTTTTTTACTATTTACTGTTCTAATATATGTATTAAAAACAAATTTTGAAGACTCATCATTAGGAAATATAAAATATTTTTCTATGATTGTCTTGAATGCAAGGATAATGGTTCCTTAAGAAGAAATATAAAATATATATGACCTTTTGTTCAGCTTTAGTATTAGTATTGATGAAGACTTATTATGAAACATTAAGACAGCTTTTTATTTATCTATTTGCCTTTCTTTTGGAACTGTTTTGAGTGTGTTATCATGATAAAAGCGTGTGCAAAGGATTGTCAGCAGGAAAATTGCACCCAAGTTTACTACATTATATTTATAGTTATTCATTTACCGTACAGTCCTATGGAAAGATCGGTTAATTTTTCCCCATCTGCAGATAGATGGCAAGAAAATAGCACACTTAACTTCCCAAGTTGCACCCAAGGGCCTCAGTATTTGTATGAGGTAATCCTGGGCCAGAGAGACAGGGTTAGAACCACCATTGTTACTTCAAAGATCCACCATATACCATCATATCAACACTAATTAATTCAGACTGTTGTTTTCAGATAACATTATCATTCTGGATGTCGGTCATCTTAGGGAGTTATCAATTAATAAATTTTGGAAGACAGAAAACCCTTTTTCCTGTGTAACTTTTTTTAATGAAAAAAAGTTATATTCATTTTTTTATTGTCCATTTAGTTGTTTAACAACTATGTCAAAAACTTTGCCTCCATTATGACATTGCTAAAAGTTTACTATGCAATTTGTGACCTCTCTCTAATTTTATATTTGTTTATACTGAAACATAATTCTCTTTACGTTTTATTTTAAATACAAGAACCATCAGATCAGATAAGCCAGGAATGTTCTCGATGAAATAAAAAAGGTTGACAAAGGATCAACCATAATCTATTCTTTTTGGATGTTATTAAAAATATATATATAAGACTATATAAAACCATTGACTGATAAAAAACTTTATCTTGGGTCATAAAATTTTTTTGAATAAAATATATTGATATAAAATCAGAAATTATTATCCAAACGAAGTTGTTTAAGGATGGGTCAAATCGAGTTTACTCAAGATTTGGTCAAAATAAGAAACGGTACTTTTGAAGAATAAATATCTCCTTTTTAGGTAATTTAGTAGGGGTGAATAGGTAGGGCATAATCTGGTTTTTTAGATTAGGAAATGGAGTAAGAGTTTAGGACAGAGAGGGCCATCAATTCAAGGATGGGGTCAACTCATTTGAACGGACTTATGTCAAGTGTAAGTACTTAATTAAAATTTATACCTGAAATGTATTCAAGTACAAGTGCATCAAATAATAAATAATATATTTACTTATTGTCTTGTCTCAATCGCTTTTCATAACTTAATTTTTTCATCTTAAGTTGATAATTTTATCTTATTAATTTGTTAAATTCAAGCCACTTTTCATCTTTCAACAAATCAATAGCAATGGTAGATTGCTTAACCCACGCAACTGGATTATACATTCAGAGTCGTAGACTCACTATTTCTAGTTTTATGTCATTCCTTATTTATTTGCTATAGTACAGTCTTAGGACCGGTACTTAAGACTGTCGTCCTTCCGACTGTCAGTACTAAAACTGATTAAAATAAGAAAAAAAATTAAGTTGAGTGACGTCATCAAGGACCAAAATTTATAAGTTTTAGAAGTGACACGCAGGACTTAACTGCACCAAACCGAGAGTGATCTTGACAGAACTGCCTTTCTCAGTTCTAAACAAGGACTGTAATAACATTTTTGCCTCAAATAGAAAGCTTCAGTCCTAAAGCTTATAAAGATTCGTCCTTGATGTCGTTACTCAACTCTATTTCTTCTTATTATAATCAGTTCTAGTACTGACAGTCTGAAGGACTGATGGTCTAAAGGATCAGCCCCAAGGTGTAATAGTACCTTTTCTAAGAATATAATTATTTGCCTGCAAATTGTTACACCATTAGCTAGTTTTGAATCGATCAGTGCTTTGGCACTTCACAGAGCAAAATGTAGTACTCAACTTTCATGTGATTATTTTCTCGAAAAAGCATCAAACAAATGGTTGCTTTAATTTCCCTATTGTTTTACTCTTTTATAGTCATGCTCAATAACATGAACTCTTACCACACAAAAAGGCAGTCAACGAATGAATGTTAGTTATTATTAAAGCACTTTCTTGCAGTCTCCTCCAGTTCAGTCCTACAATTTATAAAGTTCGGCCCTTCACTGGACTTTATTTCTTATTTTTTATTCAGTTTTATTAATGACAGCCCGAAGAAATGTTATGTTCTTAAGAAACGGTCCCAAGTCCTGATTTGACATTTCCTAAGAATGGAATTAACTGGACTGTATAAATAAGGACTTACACAACATTATATATAGCAATGGATGAAAACATTTTATATTGTTGTATATTTATAAACGAAAAAAGTGACATCTTGTTAATAATTTTAATTTAATTTTTGATTCATAATGAATTATAAGTACTCAATTATATTACTTATGTACATATAGAAACGTACTTGCATCCATACCCACATAGAGTCAACTCAGGAAAGATTTGTAATTTGTAATTATAATTAGCAGAACGGAAATTACACATTAAAACCTAAATAATGTACACTACCGTATATATACCTATATATATATGTTTGTAGAAACATCCGAGTTCTTTATGATAGGAAGTATGTATAATCCTTGTCCAAAAAGCAAGAATAAATAAATTCAATACACATTATTAGTTTTGATTATGGATAGGAAATTATAATGATTAGGTACATATTAGGACCTTCTTAAAAGTTATTCCAATATAAGGTGTGTGTGTTCATGCTTCCTTTTCCTAAAATGATAATTAAAATCCTTGGAACATCCTCAAGGAGATGTTGCGTTTTGTATCTTTTCATACTATGGATACACAATTATTTTTTGCACTCATATCTATCTAAGTATTACTAATTAGGGAAATTTGATTAATATTACAAATAATTAAATATATTGAATGGAATTTTGATTTGTTTATTTTATAGTACTCATGAAAGAGGTGATTATCAGTTTAATTTTTTTTTATAAAAATTATGATTCTCATCACATAGTGACATTGTAAAAAAATATGTATAAATATTTTCTTGGATTGACTAGATGTTGTTATGGCTCAGGCGTTTATTTGCTCTCAGGGATTCTTCCAAATTCAACGGCACCGTAGAGAGAAGGAGCTTCATTGCAGGGGAAAGCATCTTCGGGGTAGTTGCAGGTCAAAGTCTAAGGGATAAAATAGATTGAAGTTATGCATATGTAAGTAATGATGGTAACTTACTTGTTGATCAAACATGGTAGTGTTTCCACAGACGAAGGAGTATTGAGCAGTCTCAATGATTTGTCCTGCATCATCCTCAATGGGCAAGCAAATGTGGAAGATCTGTAATAATAAAATTATGTAAGAAGTTACAAGATTGTAATGGTTGATGTGAGTGGATTTACTTGGCAATTGTTGTCAACATCAGCGTAGTACCCGTAAGATTGTCCGTCACAAGAGAAAGAGGTAGATACTGGGCTATTCAAAATTAATTCAGCATCAGCAGGGAGCTGATAAGCTGAGGGAGATTGAGAAGAGACTTGAGTGGCAACGAAGAGAGCAGCAAAAGCAAGGGTAGAAACGACGGCCTTAAACATTTTGGATAGCAGTTGGTTTTGTTTGATGAACTGAAAACTCACAAATCAAATGATGAACTGATGGTTCTAAGACTTTGCATGAATCTTTTTATACTGCTTATTTTATTTATTTTTTTGTTTTTAAAGAAGAAGAAGAGAGTAAGGAAAACGTTGCTTTGAACGGCAGACAACAAACAGCTTGCTCGTTTGACCCGTTCTTCCATATGGTTTTTTCCTTTTCCTTCTGTTCTTCTTTAAAAATATGTATATAAATATATAAATTGTAACGCGTAACCATTCATAGAGCGTTATGAATTATTTTACCTTCAGATTCTTGATGTATTTTGCTTTATAACTTTTTATTTATTGCATGTAAGCTTTTAAAAAATACCATGGAAGTTGATCATTATTCATTTAATTTTTCGTCAATTATTTCAACTCAAAAATCTTGAATGAAAGATTTAATTCTGATGAGCAAATAAAACTTTTAGGCATTCTAAAGATATCACCAACAAATACGATCTACATAAGAAAGTAACGTAGGATGTTAAATACTCGATAAATTCATAATCTTCCATTAAATCTTCTCACTTATTAAATGTTGCAACCTTGAAATTCTGCATTAAATATTGTATTTTGATCTTACAGTATATTTTAAAAAAAAGTAGCCTGTCTCTGACTGAAATATTGAAAAGGGATGTCAAGGATCAATATCTTTTTTGAATGATAATATTGCATTCTTCCTTCCTTTAAGACACAAAGGACTTTGTAGAATCTTAATTTATGATTAAAAGTAGACTTTAATTTATTATATAGTTTTTTTAACTTTTGCTTTAATTTCTCAACTTCTGTAGGTACATAAGTTTCTTTCTATGAATCCTGCTTTCATGGTATTTAAAAGATTTTTTTATAGTGTTGATACATGTACCCATTAAAATATACAAAATTAGGTAATGCAGGAAGAATTGCGGTACTGCAATCATAAACTAACAATAAAGTTTAAATTAGATCACCTTAACAGGATCTAAAAGCAACAAAAATAATTAACTAATTAAAATACAACAAATAAATAATGTAAAACTGGTGAAAAACTCTGCAATTTATGAGTTTTATCTCGTATAAAAATACAAATTTCCTATTGTCAGGCAACCTAATATTTTTTATTGCCTATTGCAAATAATAGAGTTCAAAGTCGATCCAATCCTCAAAAACTCGAGCTTGTCTAAATATGTATTTTTAATTTTTATCTTTTATGTACAATAGTAATACCTTGAAATATGAGTTGACTTCCTTCCTGGACGTAGCATTTAAGTCGAAGCAATTTATCACATAATAAATAAATTTTAACAATCGTGTTTTAAGCAGCTCTCGCGTACCATCGCTATCCCTCCACCAACTCATATTTAAAAATACCCCAACTCGTATGTCAATGTTAATTTTTGTTCATAATGCAGTTCGATTCTCAAAGTGTTTTTGTCTTAAAAAAGTACGTTTAGAGAATAACATCGAAATCCGTGGATATGAATTAATCTATTTTAATTAGCATGAAATGGTCATTTTTTCAAGTTTATTTAAGAAACTAAAAATGAGTAGCAGATATAATCATTGTGTACATATAAGTTAATGTAACCTCTGTCGACCTCAATAACAGCCTCTTTTCTGGTTCTGAACTGTGCAAAGCCCTTGAAACTATAGTCCGATCTAAATTCTTGCATTCTATGACAATAGAGTTGATCTCTTGGTGGTGTGATGACCTCTGTTCATCTTTAACTCACGGTAGCTCCAAACAAAATAATCCAACATATTCAGGTCTTAGGAGCTAGGAGGACAAATATCCTTGGACACCCAGTCGTAGCACTGTTCTTGAAACCAATCTTAAGTTGCATTAAAGATGTAGCAGGGGGCAGAAAGTACTTCGTCTGTGATACCTCAGACTTTGCTAATATCCAGTTCGTTCTTTACTAAAATTATCCCAACTGTGCACCTGCATTCTGTTTCTGAAAATGTAATAAACTTGAATTATTTTGTTTTTCAACCCAGGGCGCTGTTTTGTCTACTAAGTGAAACGTTTATATGTATATTGTTATAGTTGTGAATCATTAGTTTATCAGGTAATTATTGGAAACTTAGTAAAGGTCTAAAAAAATGTTGATTATTGCAAAATAAATCTGGTTTTTATTAGCCGATTTAAACAAAGCATCCTTATCCGTGAATTTATTGGCGTTCAAAGAATTTTTCAATTAGGAAAATGAATTGATGGAATTTTTTTTGTATATGATAAATTATTCGACACAAGTAAAGTATATAGGACTAATGGTTTATACTTAATTTAATTATCCCTTTTTCTAGGGAAAAATTGCATGATACAATGAATATGTACTAAAAACTATACTATTACGTAGTTATAGATCTGCATTGTATCTCTTGACATTAGCTTCAAAAAGAAAAATAAATAATTATTACTTTTCTGCAATTCCCCGTTATTAGTTAATTTATAAAACGTGAATTTGATCTTATTAATTATAGAAAAATGCTATAGTTGAGATTATGGTGTATTTACACCAAACCAAGTATTTAATATTGTTGATTTGATTTTAATATTTTCATATCAATATGTTAGTTAAACTCAAAATAAGAGAGCTATTGTTTTGATTGCTTGTAAATGCTCTTTCATGGCTGTAATTGTCTGGGAAAGTTATTCTTATGAATCTATTAATATATTTGGTGTATCGACATTTAAACAATCTTGAAAGCAAATTAAGAATAGAAGAAAATCCAATTCCTATTTTTGCTTCAAATATACATCAGCCCAATATTTCAAAGACATGTTTGAGGCAATTATGGGTAATGTATCTTTTCATAATATCGACAAACCCTTTTTTTTGCACTCATATCTATGTAAGTAATTGTAATAATTCGAATTGGATGAATATAAGAATCTATTAATAATAATTAAATGTAGCTTTTGATTAATTTATTTCATAGTTCTCATAAAAGAAGTGATTATCAATTTAATTTTCTTCCATAAAAACCATGATTCTCATCACATAGTGACTCTGTTACAAAAATATGTAAATATTTTCTTAAATTATCTTGAACTGACTAGATGTTGTAATAGCTCATGTGTTTATTCTCTCTCAGGGATCCTTCCAAATTCAACGGCACCGTAAAGAGAAGGAGCTTCATTGCATGGGAAAGCATCTTCGGGGTAGTTGCAGGTCAAAGTCTAGGGAGGAAAAGATAAAATTAATTGAAATATATATCATGTGTAGGTATCTATTGATTTTGCATACTTGTTGATCGAAGATGGTTGTATTTCCACAGACAAAGGAGTATTGAGTAGTTTGAATGATTTGTCCAGCATCATCCTCAATGGGCAAGCAAATGTGGAAGATCTGTAATGATAAATTCATGGAATTTATGTTATAAGAGGTCACAACTTTGTTATAGGGGATGTGTGTGTATTTACTTGGCAATTGTTGTCAACATCCGCATAGTATCCGTAAGCTTGTCCGTCACAGGAGAAGGAGGTGGATACTGGGCTATCCAAAGTAAATTCAGCATCAGCTGGGAGCTGATAAGCTGAGGGAGATTGAGAAGAGACTTGAGTGGCAACGAATAGAGCAGCAAAAGCAAGGGTAGAAGCGACGGCCTTAAACATTTTGGATATTGATGGTTTTGTTGGATGAACTGAAAACTCACAAATCAAATGATGAACTGATGGTTCTAAGACTCTGTATAAATCATTTTATACTGCTTATTTTCTTATAAAAGAAGAAGAGAATAAGAAATACGATGCTAGGAACGGCGAACAACAAACAGTTTGCTCGTTTGACCCGCTCTTTCATATGGGGTTTCCTTTTCTTTCTTGTCTTGTTCTTTTAAATAAAAGTATAAATCGTAACGCGTAACTATTTGCTGCATAACCTTTTATGTATCACATGGAAACTATTAAAAAAAATATCATGGAATTTTATTAATATATATCTCACAAACATTGAATCAAAGATATAATTGTTATTAAATGATGAATATGTAAGGCTCTTACACTTTTTTTAAAATATGACCAATAAAAAAGATCTAGATATGTAAAATACTCATTCAACTCAGTATCTTCCATTGAATATTTTCATATATTAAATATTGTGACCTTTAAATTTTGCATTGGAGATTGTAATATAATCTAAACTAGCTTTTTTTAGACAAAAAAAGTTGACTGTCTGTTGCTGCAATATTGAAATGGGTTGTCAAGAGTATATTTTTCGAATGCTATTATTACACCTATTTGCCCTTCCTATACATCCAAAAGGAGCTTTTAGTCTATTCCTTTTTAATGAAAATGAAATTTTAAACTATTACATGGATATTTTACTTTAATTTAGTCTTTTAACTTTGGTAGTACAAGGGGTTGTCTCTATGCATACCGTGTTTGAATATTTTTTGTGTTTTAGTCCTACAAAAATGAAGAATTTAATTGTTTAATAATACAAGGTACAAAAGGCAATAAAACAAGTTTTATAAATCAGCAAAGTTACATTTTTTATGTGATACACTTCTAAAGTTTTGTTTTTCAGAGTATGACAAGTCATATTTAATAATTCTCGTTCTTCATTATCCATAGACTCAATAGTCCGTTTCTCTTTCAATGACATCTTATTTAGAGGTTTTATAGAAATATATATTTTATACAAATGCTGTACAATCAAATAAATAATTTTGCAAAGGTCTTAAAAATGTTAGGTTTCGTCTCAGATCAATCCCCTTTTAATTACCCGTTTTAAACAAAGCATCATGATCCGTAGGGTTACTCACGTCAAATAATTTTGCAAATTTCAAAATATGAAAATGAATTGAAAAAAATATTTTGGTTTGATTGATTTTAAAATTTAATAATATCTTGTCAAAATATTAAAAAATACTTAAATTTCATCGTAATTATTATTTATTGATGGGATTTATACATTTTCCAGTTTCCCGCTCAAAGACAATATCCCAGGAAATGAGAAATCATCATAATTTTATCCAAGTACTAGGAAGAGTAAACATCTATTTTTGGTCAGCTGTTTATATTTATTGTAATATTTCTTACGCTTGGGACTTTTGAGACTAATAAGTTTGTTGAATATTGTGCTTGTAAACTTAAGTATAGACTTTTTAAAATTTAGAAATATATATATTTTTTTAAAATGAGATTTTGTTTAAGGATAATGCAGTACAGGGGTAGAGTTTAAAATTAATTATACAAGAAGGAATCAAGAGTTTGAAATTTTTACTACTCCATCTAAGCATGGCTCGGTCCTAAATCTTAAGGAAGTATCCCAAATGTATAGAAACACTCTCTCTTAAAATAGGCATTGGGGCAGAACAACTTCATCATATGTATACTCCAGTAACGTCATTATCACTAAAATTAATGGCAAACTATTCTCGTTGACGAAAGATAGTTTTACAAAACTAATTGCATTGTAAAACTTGAATACTTTATCATAATATTAGTGAAAATGATGTCTTGCAGGGAATTCTTTAAGTTTCACATTGAGGAAAGATACAACTTTGATGTAAATTTGGATTGAATAACACTGTAAGTGTACCGAGATAACATATTAAATACTTGATAATAGCTTGTACGTATTTGGTCAACTAATTTAGTTCAATTTATCATATTTCTTTTTTAGGTAAAGGTTGGGTGATAAAATGAATATTTACTAAGTAATAATTGTTATTTTTTAAATATTGATATTCAATTTATCTTTCAACCTTAGCATCAAAAATAAAAGTAAACCAGCTATTGATTTTTCTACATTTCCCTCCTTATAGTTGATTTATTAGATTAGAATTTAATCTAAATCAGAAAAAATGCAAAGTTGAGAGAATGATGTGTTTGGCCAATAACCATTTATTTTCGGGATTTTTCCTTTCTATTTATAGTGGAATAATTGTAAAAATACATTTTAGATCACATCATCAGAAATAGTTAATAGTTAACCTTTATTTTAAAAATAAAGATTTTTGCTAAACAATATTCCTAGGGCCTACAAGATAAACTAAAGCTACAAAAATTTCATTAATATATATTTTATATTTAAAAAAATATCATTATGTATGAAAATATTGCAAATGTAATTTTATTTTAATTATGAATACTAAAAGAAGCCTAATGTCAAACTCAATATTTAATGCTCCTGAATTGATTTTTATATTTTCATGTACAAAATTTGACGACAAATATTTTTTTGCCTAATATACAACTGTAAATGTTTTTTTATGACAGGAGGCTTCTTGAATAAGTTTTTTGGGTATCTATGAATACATTTGGTCTGTCAACATAAAAACAAACTTAAAGAAAAACTAAGAAAAGGAGAAAATTAGAACACATTTTTTATCTTCATTTATATATTTAGATTCATACAATTCAATAATTCAAAGAAATATTTGACACAATTATAGGTTTTGTATCTTTCCATACTATAAATAAACCTTTTCTATACTATTATATATGTAAGCATTAGAAATAATAGAAATTTGATAAATTTCTCTAATCAAATAATAATGATTAAACGTAGTTTTTGATTCATTCATTTTATTTGTACTTCATAAAAGAAGTGATTATCAATTTAATTTTCTTCAATAAAAACCATGATTCTCATCACATAGTGACTCTGTTACAAAAATATGTAAATATTTTCTTAAATTATCTTGAACTGACTAGATGTTGTAATAGCTCATGCGTTTATTCTCTCTCAGGGATCCTTCCAAATTCAACGGCACCGTAAAGAGAAGGAGCTTCATTGCATGGGAAAGCATCTTCGGGGTAGTTGCAGGTCAAAGTCTAGGGAGGAAAAGATAAAATTAATTGAAATATATATCATGTGTAGGTATCTATTGATTTTGCATACTTGTTGATCGAAGATGGTTGTATTTCCACAGACAAAGGAGTATTGAGTAGTTTCAATGATTTGTCCAGCATCATCCTCAATGGGCAAGCAAATGTGGAAGATCTGTAATGATAAATTCATGGAATTTATGTTATAAGAGGTCACAACTTTGTTATAGGGGATGTGTGTGTATTTACTTGGCAATTGTTGTCAACATCCGCATAGTATCCGTAAGCTTGTCCGTCACAGGAGAAGGAGGTGGATACTGGGCTATCCAAAGTTAATTCAGCATCAGCTGGGAGCTGATAAGCTGAGGGAGATTGAGAAGAGACTTGAGTGGCAACGAATAGAGCAGCAAAAGCAAGGGTAGAAGCGACGGCCTTAAACATTTTGGATATTGATGGTTTTGTTGGATGAACTGAAAACTCACAAATCAAATGATGAACTGATGGTTGCAAGACTCTGCATGAATCTTTTTATACTGTTTATTTTTTTTTATAAAAGAAGAATAATGAAGAAGAGAGTAAGGAAAACGTTGCTTTGAACGCCGGACAACAAACAGTTTGCCCGTTTGACCCGTTCTTCTATATATTTGTCCTATTCATTCTCGTCTGCTTATTTAAAAAAAAGTATGAATTCTAGCGCGTAATTATTCATTGATCTTCCTGCATTAACATACTTGTGGATTCTTTATACTGCTTTAAAATCTTTTATTTATGCCGTGAAAACTTTTAAAATAAATATAAAGGAATTTGATTTGTATCGATCTAAATACTTGTCACTCCCTTGATATCAGTATTTTTGAATCTAAGACATAATTGTGATATAATGATGATCAAATTAGAATCTTGCACATTTTTGAAATATGACTAACAAATAAGATTCACATAAATATGTAAGTAAGATTTTCAAAAATCCTCATTCAACTTAGAATCTTCCATTCAATAATTTTTTTATAAAATGTTGTGACTATGAAATTTTGCATTGGAGATTGTAAAATAATCTAAACAATCTTTTCTTAGAGAAAAAATTAGACTGTCTGTCGCTCAAATATTAAAAATATGCTGAAAAGAGTATCCTTTTTTGAATAATAAGAGTCTTTAGGAGAAGAAACTTTAAATTACTACCTATATGGAAATTTTAACTTTCTTTAGTCTCTCAACTTTGGTAGGTACAAGGGACTATCATTATGGATACCGTTTACACGGTATTTTTTGTGTTTTACCCCTAAGGAAAATTAAGAATTTTATGTTTTAATAATTCAAGATGTTTCATCATGAATTCCTTTTTCCAAAAATCAATAAAGCAAGTTTTAAACAGCAGAAGAGTTGTATTTTTTTATTAGGTTTAGTACACTTTAAGAAATGGTGGATCAAAGGTGACGAATACTATGAGATAGGTGACGTCCTTCATTGTCTTTACACTAAATAGTCCGTTTCTCTATAAATAACTTCTAATTTATTGTTTAGAGCATTAATTATTTATATACAAAAGATGGACAAAACCATCGAATAGATTAAACGTCAAATAGATAAAACCTTGACCGACGTAACTTCGACCATGGAACATAAAATAAGGGGCTCTTGTAAATGGTGAAACATACCCCCACCACCTCTACTCCTATATAAACTACCAATAAGGGGCCCTCATAACCCCCTTATAAAACCCAAATATTCGGGCTGTTTTTGGGTACCGCCGTATCCAACAATGGGATGAACCCCACATCCAATATTTAAGCAACCAATAAGAGGCCCTCACAACCCCTATTTATCCCCAAAATGTTGGTCCTGTTTTGGGTACACCCTGGCCCCATAATGTGGTTAAACCCAATACCACTATTTAAGCAATCACTTAAAGCCCCTCACAACCCTCATTTACACACCCAATGTTGGGAGCTGTTTTGGGGTGCCGCCGGTCCCAAAAATGAAGTGAAACACACCGCCACTACTTACATTCACCCCCTGCCCCATTTACATCCAAAAGGGCTATCTAAAAGGTTCATCTAGTTTTTGGGAACTGGTGTTACGCAAAAGCACCCCTAACTTGTTAAATATAAGTTGAGATGTTGGGAGTGGCCTTTGAGGGTAATGCATCAAACACCTGAGAAAAGAATATCATAATATAAATGGAGCCATGCAAAAAGTATGGAAATGTTAATAAAAAAATATCAAATGTCAACAAATAAATATGAATATATGGACTTAATAAAATGTTTTGTAGGCTGTATTAGCGTTATAACTATTAATTTTCGTGGAATAAATTGGTTTCTTGAGAGGGGCCCTTAAAAGTAATTTAATTAACAGCGGTGGGTTAATCTCTTCTTTTAGCATGGCAGTATCCGAAATAGCCCCAATCTTTGACGTAAGGGCTTGTGAGGGTTCCTAATGTTAGTTTATCTAGGGGTGGTGGGGTAAATATCTCGGGTTGGAAATGTCTTGTTTGAAATGTCGTAGAAACTGTTCTTCGTATTTTTAAATATAATATTTCGTTTGGTACAGTCGACATTTTGTCCATGCAACATGTTGTCTTTTGACATTCACTTAACCGATGTTGTGTCAGTCAAAATTAAGACCTACTACCTTTAAAAAAAGCATCCGTGGGATTATTTGTGTCTAATAATTTTGCAAATTTCAAAATATAAAAGTTAATGTAAGAAATCTTATTTTGCTTAATAGAAATTGAAGTGATTAACTGATTTTAATATGTTACATCAATAAAAACTAAGTAGTTAAATTGCAATTGCTTTAATTTTATAAAATATAATATTACACCAAATTGGGCAATATTTATTTTCGACGTCAAACGTACTCACTACTCTAACATATGATAGCAATTGACTCCATTAAAAAAAAACAATTTAGAATCTTGGATTTAGAATGACACCACGCTCGCTTCACAACGGTTATCCCATTTTGAAATATTTACATTATCTACTCGTCGTGAATGGATCACTTTATTGTTTCGATCCTGGTATCTCATTCCCAAAGGAGGAATCCACTCTAATCCTTTAGGACTTGGGTAGTTTTTCTCTGATGAATTCTCCTCCCGTCTTCGCTCGTGGAATTTGGAATACAAACATCTCTTGATATGGATGATCATGTTAGAAGTATCTTTCGTCGATTGTCTTGATGTTCCTATACGGGGCATGACTTCATGACATCGACATTGAAATCGGAAAGAATAGGATGATGATCTTTACTATTTGCTAGTACACACCCCATAAAAATTGGGATCACTGAAATAATATAAATTTGAAGAACAATTTATTGAGTTGCATATTCTTTAAATATATCTTTTTTTAAATTATACATTGAATATTTTTTCTATCTTCTAGGATATTACTCAACATTATGTATTATGTATTAGTAATAAGGTTTTTTTTAATAAGGTGTTGAAGTTAATTGAAAAATTACTAAAAGAGTTGATTTTTTCATTATGTGAATAAACAATCAATAATAGAGGTTGAAAAACTAACATCAATCATAAATATGTAGATCATTATAGATTGTATTAAGAGTCAAATCAGACAGTTTTTGTAGTCCAAAATTATTATTTATTGGTAAAAAAGGTGTTTTATTTGGAATAAATGAACAATGAAAATATATTTAATAAAAAATATTATTAATTACGCATCAAAAAAACAAGATTTGAGTTGCAAAAATGAATAAAACATCTAAATAAATGTGCTTAATACGTGGTACAAAAAGATAATATATATTTAAATAAAGCATGTCTCGAATTAAAATATTCATATCATGAGGCAAGTTAGAGAAAAATTGTAAAAATATTGCAGAAAAATATATGTTTTATCGTTAATTTATAAGAAAAAACATCGAAATTTCATTTTTTTTTAAGATTTTCAAATCAAAACACGCTCTTGAAGCAATATATATATATATTCCTTTTTATGGTTATTTTCTTTTTTCAATGAAAAATAAAAAAATATCTGATGATAGCAAATTCCCAACAGTTATCATTTAGCTACTGTCTTTTATCTATCTAAGTATTAATAATAAGATAAATTTGAACAATATAATAATCAAATAATAATAATTAAATATAGTTTTTGATTCATTTATTTTATAGTACTTATAAAAGAAGTGATTATCAATTTAATTTTATTCAATAAAAACCATGATTCTCATCACATAGTGACTCTGTATAAAAAAATATGTAAATATTTTCTTAAAGGATCTTGAACTGACTAGATATATTGTAATAGCTCATGTGTTTATTCTCTCTCAGGGATCCTTCCAAATTCAACGGCACCGTAAAGAGAAGGAGCTTCATTGCAGGGGAAAGCATCTTCGGGGTAGTTGCAGGTCAAAGTCTAGGGAGGAAAAGATAAAATTAATTGAAATACATATCATGTGTAGGTATCTATTGATTTTGCATACTTGTTGATCGAAGATGGTTGTGTTTCCACAGACAAAGGAGTATTGAGTAGTTTCAATGATTTGTCCAGCGTCATCCTCAATGGGCAAGCAAATGTGGAAGATCTGTAATGATAAATTCATTAGAAGTCACATCTTTATGATAGTGGATGTGTGTATTTACTTGGCAATTGTTGTCAACATCAGCATAGTATCCGTAAGCTTGTCCGTCACAGGAGAAGGAGGTGGATACTGGGCTATCCAAAGTAAATTCAGCATCAGCTGGGAGCTGATAAGCTGAGGGAGATTGAGAAGAGACTTGAGTGGCAACGAATAGAGCAGCAAAAGCAAGGGTAGAAGCGACGGCCTTAAACATTTTGGATATTGATGGGTTTGTTGGATGAACTGAAAACTCACAAATCAAATGATGAACTGATGGTTACAAGACTCTGCATGAATCTTTTTATACTGTCTATTTTCTTACAAAAGAAGAAGAATGAAGAAGAGAGTAAGAAATACCTTGCTCTGAACGGCGGATAACAAACAGCTTGCCCGTTTGACCCGTTCTTCTATATGGTTTTTCCTTTTCTTCCTCGTCTTCTTATCTAAAAATGATATAAATTGTAATGCGTAACTATTCATAGAACTTCGTTAATTAACATACTTGCGTATATTCTATGTACTGTGATTTATAACCTTTAATTTATCGAATGTAAATTTTAAAAAAATATCATGGAATTTGATTAGTATCGATCTAAATATTGGTCATTTAGTTCATCTTACGAATCTGACATTAAAGATGTAATTTTAAATAAATTATGAGTAAATAAGACCCTCAGACATTTAAAACGTATGACCGACAAATATGTATGTATGTAAAGCAAGAAACTAAACTCATAATCTCCCATTGAATATTTTAATTTAATGAAAATGTTTCTCTAGATTTGAATGAATGCAATATTGAAAATGGGTTCTGAATGTTTTATTTTTTTAAATAATATTTTCCCTTCAAATATGTCCTTATATTTTTTTTTTAAAGTTAACTTGCAACAAAAAGGTGAATCTATTTTATGATATAATGTTTTTTAACTTATTTGTTAGTCTTTCATCTTATATAGGTACCAGGTTTATCTTTGAGAATCTTGTGTTCCCGATATTTCATGGGCATAAAACATGCTGGAAGTCAAGAAATTATTTATTTTATAATATAAGTTTCATTTTCTTATATACATCTAGTCTTTTGAACGGAGCTCAAAATTGATCGGCGTTCCATGGGACCTGCATGCAATGAACAGAACGGATTTTTTTTAAAACGCTGAACGCTAAAAATTAGATTTTAATGTTCCGTAGCGTTCTATAGAACCAAATCTTTCATATATATATTAAAATAAATTATAGTCTCTAAATTCCAATTTAATGGATAAGTTAAGATACCAAGTAATTTTAATTATAGTTTAGAGCCTTTGTTTGATCTAAGAGACTTTTATAGGCTTTGATATGGCCTGTTTAATCAAATATTTCAATTTTTATTGTAATTTAAACACTCCATTTAAACACTTTGAGTGCAATTTGTAGACCCTACAAAGGGTTGATAAGGATAATTTGTTGATAGAAGTGGACGATAATTTGTCGAAGATTATGATTGTAGTCCTAAGTCAATTTTAAAAAATTTATTCTTGTTTGCATTGGTGTTGACTGCCCACATATACCACAAGTGTATTTATTGTATACGTATTTATATTTTACCTATATATATATAACAACAAATAATAGACTTCGTCCATGGATAATTAACCTTGATCCCTATGATTAATATTATTTAAATTCATAAATCTAGATACAAGACATCCATTGTAATATTTGCAAATTATTTAACCAAAATGATTGTTATTCAGAAATACATAATACTTCCGATAGAAGAAGAACCTTTGTGCATATAAACCCATCTACCATTAATAAGATGATCGAACATTCTTGTGACAACCTAACAGACCTAAAATAAAATGAACCATAACATAATTTACAAAAAATGTTATTAAAAGACAAAAATTATTTAAGAGTTTGAAAAACTATCAATAAATTTTACAATCTTTTTAAGAATTTGTATGCTTGCTGGATTTTTTGATGAACCTAGCAATGGTTCACAAACTCTGATACGCAAAACTTCTTTTAGAAGTACGTGGAGGCATGAATAGGGAGAAGAATACATACCCTTGATTAAAATTTCGTTTTCCCAAATTTAGTAATAGTTTTTTTTTTAATTTGTCAAAATATCATAAAAATATTTTTTATAAAGAAAGGCAAAGTAAATTTATTTCTATTAATTTATAGTATATAACGATGGCACATGGCAAAGGTATGACTTGACATGAACTTGAGTTCATATTTGAAGACTTCCGGCGCAACACAGTCACACAATTAAAGACTTGACATGGACTTAGAAACTAAAGCTCACGAATCGGGTAGGCCTCGAAATTCATTCGAATTTGTTACTGGATTTATTATACTTCTTAAAGTAACTTTTATTTTCTGAAGACTTAAGTTGGACTCGATGAAAAACTTCAATGATTTGGTATTATGACGAAAACTTGAGACACGACCCGGACTTGCAGTGAAATGATTTTTATCACCTCTATTACATGGAAATCTGTATATTTTCTCTTGTAGTACACAATGTAAAAAGTTTGAGAAGACTGTCGTACAACAGTGTAAAATACACATAATAAAACTGGGATCTTGAACAGGGCTGCACCGATAACTTTGGTGGGGCAGGTGCTCTTGTTAGAAAAAGTACATATTTCATTTTTATTTATTTATTAACCGAAATAAGCCAAAAACCATATGGACATAATGAAGTGCTTCGTTTTTTTGATAAATTTCGAAGTTGTAAGTTGTCCTCCGGGCCTGAATTTGATCAAATTATTTTTATTTTAGAAAATAAATCCTTTCAAAATTTATTTTAATCTATTTCCTGATTAAATATTTTTTTTTACATGGTGATAGTTTTTCTTGGATCAAGAAAAAAATTTCTCGATTAAGGGGGAGGGGCTATATTTTTATATGCTTCCGGTATTTAAATATAAGATAAAATGAAACTTAACGTTGTAATAAGTTTGACACATTAACAAAAAAATGTATTTTTTCAATGTAATTCCTTTCGTTTATATTTACATAAATGAATTATCTGACTGGCAAGGTTGAAGATTGCATCAACTAAATTCTTTATTATTACATTTAGAATTTCATATGAAATTTCTTACCTCTATGAGACTATTTAATTTTTGTCGTGTATTGATTAGATTAAGAAGCTATGAAAATACTTCTGAGATTAAGTACATTTAATTATGTTAATTAAACGTTAAAAGAGTTCAACATGATCATAAAACAGACAAATCTCATGAAATAGTTAATTGAGATATTATATATGTCACCCGTCAACACTAAAGCAAGCTAGAATATTTTTATTTTTTAATTTCGGTCCAGGCTTCATTTGTACTCTTTGACAAATTATTATCCACTTTTATCGACAAATTATTCTTAATAACCCAATGAGTTACCTCAAATTGCACTTAAAGTAGCCAAAACGGATCGTTCCAATTAAAGAATAAAATTTGGTGGATTTTATTTAAAAGGCCCATATCTGGGCCAAAAAATTAATTTTTAATTATTTAATGATGTAATATTAGGTCAAGCTAGACGTCTTTAGTGAGCTATATCTCACAATTAATTAATAGATTGGATAAAAAAGAAGTCTAAAGTACGCTTAAAGGTTAAGGGTACACTTTTAAAAAACAAGTTACAATTTAGTGTTTGGTGAAGCTAGTTGTGTGTTATAGCGTTCCAAAATGGAAGTTAAGAAGATAAAGTTTGATACATTCTTCATTATCACTACAACCAAGGTGAAAAAGCTGTCAGGTAGCCAAAAAAAAGTGTTGTTTATGGAACCATTGCAGTATTGAATGTTTCCAACGATTCTGTTTTGGTCAAATGGACGTCGAAGATAAGGCACCATCTGGTTGGCAAAAATGTTTATAGAATAATGAAATCATCGAGTTGGACATTCATATTAATTTTATTATTTATTGTCAAAATAAAGCGAAAAACGCTTAGAACTTCTTACTTTACCTATTATAATTAAACAAGTTGGCAAATTGGTTCTATACATGAATATATCGACATTTCTATTGTCGGATGTAGATAGTTATTCAGTAGCAATATGTAAAGATCTTATTGTACAATGCTAGTGAAGAATTTTAAATTCTTAGAAGATGTTCTTAAGTATCTTTGCAAATGGCTCCTAGAAACTTTACATTAAAAACAAAAAGAATTATAACGTATGTATTAATAGGTTGATAAAACTAATTTATTATTATGAGAATTATATTAAGAACTTCTTTCTTAATCTCATTCCACAAATTTAAATACAAATGCTATAATTAACTCAAATACCTATGTCTATGAAATATTGGGATGTGTTAACTGTACCGAAATGACAAAAGTTGGAAATTTGGTATGCCCTCATATTTTTTATTTTGCATTTTTTCTAAACAAGAAAGTTAAACATCAACGTCCGCAAAAATGGTCATTAAAAATATTTTTTTAATATTCCTTTAAGAGAGTATTAGTGAACATTATAGAATTGAAATTAATCAAATTAATCTAGAAATCTTGTGGGAAGTCCATATACATAAAGTATATTTCTTTCTCTAGAGATCACCTGGGTGCAAATCTACGCACAATGATCTTAAGAGATTAATCTCTCCCGAGAGCGTTGTCTATAAGCTACGGCGATAACAGCATAAATTTTGATTTTCTCCTACTCTTGATTCTAGTTCAAAATTGTTTTCATATTGACACACCATGTACTAGATATATATTGTGTACCAAAAAGTACGAATATCGTCCCCATCATCACTAATTTTTACAATCCTCATATACTACATATATTTAAGAAGTTAGGTGGGGCCTTCTCTAAGTCTACGTTTCAATCAATTATTGAATGTTAATTCAATTTGAAATCACATGTTTACATATGCAGATATCAATTTACAGATTAGGTTATGAGTACCTATAAAGTATAATGTACTCCCATACATGGCTGCGGATAATCGATACATCTCTAGTACTTATAGGTTCAATTTAAAACATTTTACAAAATACACGGAGCAGGGATCAGATTGTCGCCTAATTTAAACCTTGATAACTTGAAAACGACATTATCAAATAAGAAACCGGTTACCAAATAGGAAAGCTATTGTCGTCAGCTGACGATACGTTGTTCAGTTAGTATCATGCCGTCATCATATGAGGAGATAAAGAGCTATAAGTGGAACGAGGAGCTTTCGAGGTCCGCCGTAGTCATGGCATTGGTTAATAATGGAGGTGAAATCTCCAATACAACGATTGCTTCAACCTTAGGAGTGAATTTACGGACTGTTCAGCGTATCTGTAAGAAGCTAGAGGATACCTGGGATGTTGATGCCACCATAAAGAGGGCCCCAAGGAGGAGGGAACCGACAGGAAGGTCAGGGACACCGACTTTGTCGACAAGGTGAAGAAGATGGTTGAGGATGACTCTACCAGGTCCATGAAGGCCATGGCGAGGAATCTGGGCCGGAGACAGGCCCTGGGGGTGGCAACAGGACTCAGCACCCTGCCATGTGTCCAAAATCTCCATGCAGTGGTTAACCGAGAACTGTTATGACGTCGTAGCCAAGGATTTGTGGCCTCCTAACTCTCCCAACCTTAATCTTTTGGACTATTTTGTCTGGGGCTATGTCGAGAGACATACCAACAGACATCCCCATAGCACCAAGGGCAGCCCGATGGACTCCATCAAGGAGGTATTCGGCAATATGGACAATGATATGGTCAGAAGAGCCTCCGGCCGGTTCCGAGGCCGTATTGAGACCGTTATTGATGCCAATGGTGATTATATCAAATGAATAGCTACCCTATACCTATATGCTCGTCATAGTTTTGATTTTTAATAAAAAAAGTTAAAAAATGTATATTTTGTGTTGTTTTTTGTAGAAAAATATTTTGGCGACAATTTGATCCCCGCTCCCTGTAAGTACATTTGCCATGAAAACTCAATGTCTTTTTAATAAATTTTTTTCTCTTTACTGTAATTAAATCTTTTCATTCACTGCATTATAAATAGAGATTATTACATTTGTGGAAGTGCGAGAAGAAGGTGGTAGCGAAACTTTTGTAATAACTGAATTAAGACTCTTATTATTATGAGATGCCTATTATGTGACTATAGGGGTAGAAAATGAATTACTCTTATTAAAAGGAACACCTTCTACATTTAAACTAGCATTAGTACATGGAAAATATTAAAATTATATTCAAATTAATATATTTTTATTTTATTATGTAGTTTTAAATCAATTTAGACCAAGATAGGTGATAATTCTTCTTTTAGAGAGAGGTATAAAGACCCGCATGACTGATTAAATAATGAGAAGAAAAGGATGAAGCATCAGCCGTTTTTCCTGTTCTAATCTCTATAGTATTTTTTTTTCTTTACACAGACCACAAAGATAACAAATGATCGTTCATAACTCACTACATAAACTACACCGATATAGGATATGAAATGACAATGGTTAAATTACAATTAAAAACAAGTGTTAAAGTATTTGACACTTTTGTATGTAGTTAAAAATATTTAATTGTTTTAAATATGATTTCATTACCTATGTATAATATCTTGATAGACTGTTTCATCAATAAAATAAAGAAATATTCCTCAATATCTTTATATGATCTTTTAGTACCCTTTTAAATTATTTCGATTGTTTTTTTCTATGTCATAAATTGTATATATTTCATATAAATTTCAATAAACACGAAAATATATTTGATGAAATCAAAGCTCTGAAATAATAAGTTGGATTTTGAAGAAATTAAACTTTAAAAAAGTTTAGTTGCATCAGGTCTCATGTCTTTTTGATTTGTGGTGGAATCGAAGGGGTAGGAGGAAGAAGATTTACTTATTCTCAGGGATCCTTCCGAATTCAACGGCACCGTAGAGAGAAGGAGCTTCATTGCAGGGGAAAGCATCTTCGGGGTGGTTGCAGGTCAAAGTCTAGGGGAGGAAAAATAAAATGCATTTAAGATATATTATATTTAAGTATGTTTTGATGGTAGCTTACTTGTTGATCAAACATGGTGGTGTTTCCACAGACGAAGGAGTATTGAGCAGTCTCAATGATTTGTCCAGCATCATCCTCAATGGGTAAGCAAATGTGGAAGATCTGTAAGTGTAAAGTTATGTATGAGGTCACAAAAACATTTTAATAATTGATGTGTATCTATTTACTTGGCAATTGTTGTCAACATCAGCGTAGTATCCATAAGATTGTCCGTCACAGGAGAATGTGGTGGAAATTGGGCTATCCAAAAGAAATTCAGCATCAGCTGGGAGCTGATAAGCTGAGGGAGATTGAGAAGATACTTGAGTGGCAACGAAGAGAGCAGCAAAAGCAAGGGTAGAAGCGACGGCCTTAAACATTTTTGGATAGATGTTGGTTTTGTTGGATGAACTGGAAACTCACAAATCAAATGATGAACTGATGGTTGTAAGACTCTGAATGAATCTTTTTATACTGTTTATTAAAAAAAAAAGGCAAGAAGAAGAAGAAGAAGAATGAAGAAGAGAGGTGGTTTGATTTAATTTGAAGGACTGCCGTATTTGTAGCTGTTGGTTCTCTTCGTTGTTAATATATGTTGTATATGTACATAATCATAAAATTGTAACCGGTTTGATGAAGAGCTGTCAATTATGCTGTTGGGTGCTGTTTTTTTTGCAAACTTTCATTGACCCCTTATATGTAGTACATAGTGTTCATGGAATAGTTGTAAGCGTTTACTCAACTCCTTTGTGATTCATCGTCTGCTTATTTAATATTACTATATATTTTTGTAAAGGTCAAATCTATTGGTTTATTTATAGCTCTATTTTACACAGGTGGATTTTTATTTACATATGATTAAAATTGTGAGAGTTTTTGTTGGGGAGTATTAGGCCAATAAGTATAAATAGTCCTAATGGGCTTTGCTTAAGGGATGTGAAATTTCCGAAAAGAAATCCCTTATGTCCATTAACGAAGAGGGTTTGATTAATTATGCAACTTCTTGATAATTGCTTTAACAAAATAATAAATATGCACGTGAATATATACAAACCTTTTTTTTTAAATATCCCATGAGATTTTCCAGATAGTTGGCTATAAATTTATTGGGTCCCTATACATTTAAAAAAATAAAAAAAGACCATTTATCCCTTTTGTCATCACAGAATCTTCCCATAAGCTAAAAGATAATCATTTTGATCTTTTAACCATTAATTAATCATTCACATATTATACGAATATAAACTGATGTGGGAATATGATTCGAAGTCGTAGGTTTGATCTCTCTCTCTAAATAAATAACAATTATTAACTATATAGTACGATATTTATATAAATGATCATTTGCTATCAATCCATATTAAGGTTGTTAACTCTTTTGGAATCATGCATTTCCGACAGATACATTCCATTCTTGGAACCCCTTGTTATAACATTCAATGCGTAAGAATTGAAAGTGAATTTCTGTTGTTCCTCATTACTCAATTATATAATTTTCTTGGATTCGGAGCATATATATATTTACAACGTGCAAGGTAAAATCGGAGATTTGAAAAGTACAACATTGAGGCTATATCACAGACTTCTTTATTGATATATCTTTCTATTTTCAAAGTGGTTCTCTTTGGCTACTACCATGGCCTCAAACCTGTGCTGAAATGCACCGGAGCTTTTTTTTGATTAGTGCCTCACATATGATCACTCACTGCTGCTCGACAGAGGTCATATGGCCATCCAAATTTCGGTGAAAGCTTACGTACAAAATGGAATAGTTGAAGGAGGAACATTCTGTGAATAGATGCAAACTGTCGACACATTATGCTTTAACCAAGTCAACAATTTCTGGCTTCTCTTGCCCTGGTTGGTCTTGTCTGCTATTGAAAGCAGTTACCAAGGTCGTCATACATAAGATTCCTTCTCCAAATACTTCAGATACTGCCTTACAGTCCAATCAATAACATTGAGAGCCTAGGCATGCTGCTTCATCCTTCAGCCTTCTGGTGATGGCAGTGTCCATGTATTCTATGATCCAGATTTTCCAGTGTCTACGCTACCAAGTGACCGCTTAATACTCTAACCTAAGGACACCATACCTTTAATGTGGTTAACAAGACTCCGGGAGCACCCTACGATCTTCAAGATCTCCTCGACCCAATGGTGCGTGGACCAAATCAAACATCCTTTGCCTTTTCGCCTCGATGGGGAAAACATTTTTTATAATGTCAATTCTCTGCGCTCGGTATATGCAGGGTATTACAACAACTCTAGCACTTTTTAACCTATCTACTTTAAATTAACATAAAATGTTCAATTTTAAAAATTATTCCAAAACAAACACTGAGCAGTAGATATAATTATTGATAATATATTTCACTCAATGTTGCCTCTGTGCTCCTCACTTACGGCCTCCGTTCGGGTATTTAACTACGCACATGAACTAGAAACTAGAACCCAGTCTAAATTCTTGCATGTCAGGTCTTTGAGGACTTATTTTCAGTGTCAGAACCTCTGTTTACCTTTGACTCAAAGTAGCTCTGGATAAATTATAGGATTCAGGTTGGGGAAACTAGGAGGCCAAATATAGTTTGACATCCAGTCGTAGTAGCACTCCTGGAACTAATTGGTGTCCACTAATCCCTTCCTTAACTTTGCAACACTTCTTCTGTCGATCCTTGTAATTTCAAACACCTTAGTATTGCTAAAATCCATATCATTAGTCACCAAAGTCATCACAACAGCACACCTACCTTCTGCCTATGAAAGTTTAATTACCTGTATTTGATTCCATGACTGTGTTTAAAGTGAACATTTAGTGAAACATTTATATGTATATTTCATCACAAAAAAAAACAATCAATATTTTGTCATCATATATGATGGAAAAAACCCGGAAAGCTGAAGTACCGGAATTCGTCGTTATACCCTGTAAACACGGATTTCATTTTATGAATTAATGAAAATTGATAGAAAGAAATCTTGGTCCTTATAATATACATATGAAGATCATTTCTCAAGATATTATCATATTCTAAATCGAGGAACATATTACACAAAAAATAATTAAAAAAAAGAATATATCAAACTATACGTATATAAAAATCTTTCTAAAATAGTTGGTTATTTCAATTATCAACGGTCCTAAGAAATCCGGTCTATTTTATAGTATACCCACAAATTAAAGAGCTATATGATTTTATGCTCCTCAAGTAATTAATACTTAGCCTTTTATTTAGATATGTGATGTGTCAACATAATTATTTTTTTTACAAAAATCAAGAAAATGAGAATATTGCAATGTATTTTTTTTACTTCATATAATGTACATACATGCCAATACTTCATAGTCTTAAAGAGTCTACTTTATGCCCTTTATTCAAATTTATGGGATGAGTTATAACTTTTACTACAGTTTAAAACCTTTATTTTATTTAACAGACAAATATTTACCCCGATATGGTCTTTCAAATGAAATCTATCAATCCATTATTCTTTTATTGTGAGGATCGATTTTGGCCACTTTAACTGCAATTCTAATGTGATACAAAGGGTTAATAGGAATAATTTGGTGATAGAAACGGAAGAGGGATCATACTTTCATCTGGGATTCAAATTACAACTGATAATCATCAAAATACGATTTCAGATTCAGCTTGAAAGTCTCAGGCTTGAATAAGACCCAAGACTTACAAATTTCCTTAATTAAATATATTTTTCATCTAAAACTACTTAACATTAAATGATTAATCGAATAGTTTTGATATCTTTGATTCTTATAATAATTTATTTCAACCTCGACATAAGAAGGAAGCATAAATCTACTTTGTAATGAATTAACTAGTATTAGCTAAATATTTTCAGAGTGGGGACCCAAAAATTGCAGTAGCTTTAATATCGTTATTTATAATAATGTTGTTTTATTAAGCAATTAAATGACAGCTGAAATAAAAAAGTTTTGTATTTATGCCATGTCTCTATGTTTCAAATGTCAGAGCAACAACAAAAAGTTAATGCCTGTGTAATCTCTTCCGCGCTGGTGTTTGTTCCGAGAAGGTATCATTGATCGTTGGCATCTCCATACGGACTCCATACAGCATCAAGAACTCCATTAAAGCCCCATACAAGCAAGAAAAATCAAAGCTTCTGTATCTACACTACAATGTGGCCCTCCTCCATTCCTGACTTAAATTCTCAAAGGGGGATGTATGGAATAAAAAGTATAGATCAACATAGTATTTAAATATATTACAAATTGGTTTTGAACTTTGTCTTTTCTTGATTCCATAAAAATGACGTTTTTTCTAATTAATTCATGCTATTGCAAGTTGTTGATCCCCACTCAGTACATCAATTCCTTATATTTTATTCAAAATCTTGAATTCGAAGCAATTTTATTCCTTAGCAACGTACAATATCATATTTCATGAATTTAGCTATTGTAATGGAATAATCGGTGTCCTTGAATCTTATATCGCTAGTATTACATATTAATAATGGTTACTTTTTTCATTCATTTGTCTAATAATTTGCACAAATTATATTTATTGAATCAGAGTAAATCAAAATTATTTATTTAAATAGATTAGATAAAGTATTCTGATCAATTGTTTAAATAAAACTATACAAATTGATGATTCGTCTGTATGTAAATATATGGAGCGAATTCACAGAGGATTATCCAACAATATATATTTAGATATAATATTTGTCAAAATATAGCAACTTGTAAATTGTAAGTACATTTTTTGGATCTGTAGGGTTTATTTACTAAACATTTATCCCGTCATCACATTTGTAGTATCTCGGAACTTTACCTATAAAAAGAGTCAGAAAGGGGCAAATCAGTTGATAGTCAAGTAATAGGAGATGAGCAAACGAAAAATATATATTCTTTGCAAGTTGGAGTGGCAGTCTATAGCAAGGGTGCCCAACATAAATAAATTAAAAAGGGTATTCCTTCTGTATTTTCAATCAAATAAAAATTCAGACGATCCTCAATGTGTGTCCCTATCTCGCGGCGTTACCTCGCTAAAACAAAAATATTCATTGTATTTTGTTGTCAGCTGTCGATTCCCTCATCTCCCTTGATACGTAATGGCTATTTTATAATTGATTCTTTCTGATAAATACAAGAAGTAATAAGTTATTCGCTACTTTTGCTCCGTTTCCAAAAAGACAGGAATACAATTTCCTGTTGATCCCTCGTCATATATTAGCCATCCTACAACTTATATGGAAGATATTATGGTTATCATCTCTCTGGACATTCTGGTGTAATTCTCTTGCATAGGCCCTTATCAATTGTTCTATTGTTAACATTAATTTTTTTATGGTAATGGCTGTATAATTATATTTTCGAGGTAAATATTTGGTTCTAAGAATGAGATCGGTTTTGCAGCTAACTTTTCTTCTCATTTCAGTTTCAGCAATGTCAAAGATTCTTTATGTATTCACAAAATGTATACTGTAATTTTTTTTTAAATGTAATTTTTTACAAGACTCCTTTGGAACCTATTTGCTATCCTTTTCGTGAGATTTAATAATTTTTTTCACTGTTTTAACAACAATATGAGACATTAAATTATACACAGACCTAAAATGCAGTAAAGTAAGACCTTTTAAAAGATTGGACTTTAAAATCTTTTTGAAATTACATTCCATTAATATCCATTTTGGAACTTTGAACTGATGACTGCGAGGAATACAATAAAAAATTATTTCAATATTTTTGTGATCAGTCGACGGATCTGGTCTATATCAAGAATTTTTAACCTGCTTAACCAAAATATACGAGGGTAAGGCTAAATCAATTCTAAAAGATCTATCACCGCAATACCAGGGAAAATTATCCTCTGTACTGAACTTTTTCGACAAATCCACTAAATTAAACTTTTTTATAAGTTCCCTGAATATTGCACCATTTGGATGGGATCTTGCTGGTGTATCCAGATCTAAATTGAAATCTTCCATCAAAAGCTTTGGAGGATTTTTAGTAGTTTGGGAATCAATAACCGACTGAAAAAAAGTCGACAACTGGAAATTTTACCCATATGCATTGATAATTTAAAAAGTAACGCCAGACACGGTAACAATAATTTTATGTACATGACTGTCAATAGTATATTCTTTTACAAATAACGGCTTTGGAACTCTTTTGGAAACAAAAGTCAACACGCATCTTTTTCCTGAATCAGAATTTTTTTTTGAAATGAAGATGGCAGACACAAGTGACCACTTTCCCAGCGGGATGAGGATACATGGGTCTTAAAATCTGGCAGACAAATGATGTCCAGTTTTAAATTTAACAAATATTTCATAAGACCATGTTTAACTCGTCTCTCTCCTTCTATCCCTAAATTCAACGACAAAATAGTAGAGAGTCTCATTTTAGCCTTTAGATCAATAGAGATGTTCAGAGGAAAAATTGTCGGTTATTTTGTGCTGGAATTTATTGTGCAGATACATTATTGATATTCTTCATCTCGTTCCACGTTTGGCTATTCGAGTGTAAATAAGTGTTGTTGCGTTTTTAAGTGATTGGTACCTAGAACGACTGAGTGGGACAACTTTGTCGCTCAGAAAAGGTTTATTAGTCTTATCATTACCAAGAGTGTTAGATGATGAATTTGGTTCCCCCAGACATGCTTCCAAAAGGTGCAGTCAAGGGGATTGGCATCAATGATGTAGGAGGACAAAAGAGAGTTCCAAAATGGTGCATTCTAAGAAGAATATTAAGAACACTTATTATTTGAGTAACATACCCCTATTTTTTATATTAAATAATATTATCATTCAGGGAGTTGTATTATTTTGCCGGCGTAACTTTATATCATTTTGTTTGTAAATTAATAAAAATAAACAATGCTTATGCCTAAATATATTTTACGATATGTATCTAACATAAAATTTTTGGGCCTCTTTATTTTCGTCACATACACATCTCTCTTGCCTTTTGTTTATTTATACAGTGGGTAGTCTATTGAACTCTAAACACTTACTAATTCAATAGTTAATGAAGGTTGAGTGATTTAAATTAATTTATAATTCGATATATTAAAGCACAAGCTTAAGTACAATTCGAGAAAATGACACTGGATCGCAATTGAGGAATTTCCATGCGTGCACTCAAAGTAGTTGAGTGTCTCCAAATCAGAAGTGTTTGAAAAGAAGAAGGCCTATTTTAAAAAGGCTTAATTGGATCTGGAGGAGTTAGATAAACAGCCCAGGCCACTCCCTCCGAGTCTATGAAGGCCTATTTAAGAGATCTCGTGGTTTAACGCCAGACTGTCCAGAGAGCTATCCAAAAAGTGGGTAGAAAGATCCTTGTGAGTGTAGAGAAGCCACTTTTGACACCAGCAACTAAAAAACCAATCTCATCCATTGCAAAACTCTTTTGAGCTTTTTTCAACCCTTTTTCAACACTTTTGGCTCCCCTTCATGCCTGATGCCAATCTTCTAAACTAGACCTAATCTGTGCATGTCGAAGAGAAGATTTGCAGTGTCCATCATCCAAACAACGAGGCTCTCAAAACCATTGTCAGCCAGAACTGGGACACCATGGCAGAAGACTACAACCACAGTGGGTTCCAGTCCTTCCCCCGCCACCTGGAAGCCATCATTGCCGCTAAGATATATCAGATAAACATCTATTTATAGTATTAATTTTGTTGAAATTTTATGGTAAATTAATAAATTATATCTTGTTGAAGTTTAAAATTCAAAGTTTTAATGTACGACTAGGTATTATAAAAAATTACGGATCTATTTTTTCTACTCTTTTTATATATTTAAAATCAAATATATACACAACTGATTAATAATCCTGTATTGAGAAGATGTCTATTGGACTCCTTTTTGAATCAATTATATACATATACCTATATTTATAATAAATTAAGTATGTCTGCCTAAGATTCTATATATGAAGTACCTACACATAAAGTTCAAGGGCTGAGCCTTTGCCATTCTAAATCATTGGAAAATAATAAAAAACATCAATCTATGTATGTATATGTTTTGTCATTAAGTATTTTTTATTCTTTGATTACAAAATTATATTCGTTGGCAGATTTTTTTAATTTTTTAAATCAGTCTTCACAAATGACTATATTATATAGGTCTAGTAACTATCTATCAAGATTTTTCTTTGACCTTCAAATTACTGTATAAAGTTGATTGCTCATAGGAACCTGTGTGATAATTTATTATTATTACTAGTTCAGCATTGAAGTTGAAAGTTCATTGCAGAATATTTATAGCAACGGAAGGGACGTCGTCAACTACAACGTTTGTAATCTGCTTGTTACCTATAAAAATATTTATAGTAGATCTATAAAGGGCATTTTTTTGTTTTTAAAAATAAGAAAAAAATGATATAGCAAAAAGGATAAGGTCATTAACCAAATTAATAACTTTAGATCATAAAATGATCTTTATTAAAATATTACTAATAAAATATTGTTAAATTGCAAAGACATAACTAATGAAATAAAAATTATAAATGCATATTCATGGTACTAGCAAGTAACTATTTAAATAACTCTCAATAAATGATTTGTAAAATATTTTATATCCATATGGCCAGTCAACACAAAGACAAGCTTGAATGATTTTTCTCAAAATTGAGTTTGGAAAGACGTGCAACTGACAAAGGGCCGAGTTATATAATTTAAAAAATAACCGAAATTCTTAGAGAGAATAATCAAATTGATGAAAACAAATTTGAAATTCGGTGGTAAATATGATGATATATGATTAAGATCATAATTTCAATGATTTTTTGCTTTTAACAATAAGTTATTTATTATCTCCTGAATAAGAATGACGACATTCAGAAAGATAATGCATTGTTTAAACACTTAATTGAGTTATAATAATCGATTTTGATATTTGAATTGATGATTGAAGATCTAAAACAAATATGAAACTATTTACAATTTTGGTTAATGATTAAATGATGATTTGAAAAAATTGATCAATTTGTATGATAATTATATTGGTATTAAACTTGTGGAATTGGTTCTTAATTGAATCAATAATCGTTACACATAGTTCAACAAAATTGATCAACATGTGATGAATAAAATTATTCCAATATTTGAGCTATTTTTTTTTTTTTTTTAATAGATTAAAATAAGATAATTTAAGTATTTATCTCAATGGATATTGCGATTAGTTTAGGAGCTTTTATTTAGCAGAATATCGTCAGACTTCCTTCTATCACAAAGCCTTCATTAAATTATTTGACAAGGTGATCAGGGTTAAAGTACAAAAATATACTTGACATATCAACATCAAAGTAGGGTCTGCTCTAAAAAAAAAAGAAATTGAGAAAAAATGATTTATATTTTAAATATATTTAACTCTAAAAAAAAGAATCGTGTTATTCTTTACTGGTAATATCAGCAAAATATTATCTGTTGATATAAGGAAATTATAGGTAAGGCTCATAATAATCCTCATTTGCAATTTCAGGCCTTAAAAGCTGCAGTTTTTAAATAAAAACCAATCTATTTCCATCTCTAACTTTTGGTCACACGCCATAAAGGAGTAAAAAAAATTTATAAATATAGTTTCAAGAACATATCTAAATCAATTATTTTAGCTTCATCGATTTTCAAGGAAGCAATTACAACTTGTTTTTATGTTGAGATGTCAAATGTAATTTGAGATGATTCTAAACATTTTTTGTAATGTTTTCTGTGGATTAATAAATATTGCATTTGTGGGTTTCTAATTACAATAGACAAGGAAATTGTTATAAAAGTTTATATTTTATTGCACTAGCTTTGATTAGGTCACAGAATTCTTTAAGATCAAAAATGTTTTTTTTTTTACTTCAAAAATCAGTAGAAGCTTATTTTAACCATCAATTGATAATCATTTAATGGAACTATCATATATTATTTTGTAAGTAACAATAATTTCATTATTCTTTATTCATATTATAAATATACGAGTATATCCATACAAAAATAATTATAGGTTGTAGAAGAAGTAACTTCGTATTTTTACGCTTTATAAGAAGTGCATCAGTTATCCAATATACGCCAAATATATACTGTTCTGTTTCATAATCTGTTGTTAAGAAGAATTCAACTTCATATTGCTTTATATTGGTAAAAAACTTGGAGAACTAATTTTAAAAGGAAAATTTGTACCCCCAAGAGCGTTGGCCATAGAAAGAAAGGTGTTTCTTATTATTATTTAAGTTGAAATGTCCGGATCCCCGGCTCAATTTCTGCTCCTATTGCTAAAAAAATAAAATTGGCGCAAGTTTTCTTCGAAATTTTATATTTTCCTTCCACAAAGCAAGGTTTTTTGTTTTGTTTGTATTGGTCTTTAATTTGAGATGTTAAATCAATTCCCTTTATTGGCCACAACAGGTAGTAATCATTTCGTTAAAGGTCCTGACTCTAGAGTTGATGCATAATTACTTCCTATAACTTCATCATCCCATTAAAGATGTGTGCGGGCTGGGTTGCGTTCGGTTGTCATAGATGATCAAATTAAATACTTTTATAGCTGTGAATTAATAATCTAAAATAGGAGTCGAGTAAATAAATATCTAATTTTTTAGGCCGATCAGTCAAGTTTGAATTAAATTTGTCAGTCCTAAGACAGATCCTTATCGGTGTTTTATGGCAACTATAACAGTTGTAGATACTAACTACGTTATTTGCGTGAAGTTTTATCATAGCCACTTTCAATGAGACAAGGTAGTTGAAGTTTAAAATAGAAGGCGTGTTGCTATAATATATCATCATTATACATAACATTTTCCTTATTTTTTTCGTTTTATATTCTTTAAGCTTAGCTAGGAGTGAAGAAAGTAAAAACAGGAGCGTAGTAATGACTAATAGTCAATTGGTAAGAATGATCCCACCAATAAAAAAGAAGATTGAAATAGTTGGAAAAAAGACTGATTAGCAAATTAGTTCTAGGACCGATCAAACACTAATTATCTCTTATTTTACGAAAATTATTAACAAGCAAGATATGTTTTATATAGAATAAGAAATCATTTATTTTTTTAGTCATCGTTGGCGTTGATAAATAAATAGTAAGGAATAAAAACTATTCTTCAAAACCTCGATGATTAATTCAACATATTTGTAAATAATTAAGAAACTAATGAAGTACCATCCTAAAAAATAGATATATATAGAATATTTTAAAAATTTCGCTAGAAGATTTAGTAAAAATATTATACACATGGATGATATTTTAGTTTCTGCTAGAGGGTTAATAAAATGGACCGTATACGCTTATAAATAGTGTTGTGTTGGTCCTTATAAAGACCTAAATACTGCATTCCTGTCCAGTTCAGTCTCGATCTAGTCCATTTCAGTCCTAAAACTTATAATATTCGTTCTTTAATGGTATCCCTCGACTTTATTTCTTCTTCTTCAGTTTCAGTATTGAAAGTCCCAAGGACCGACAGTCTTAAAGGCGGGTCCCCAGGATTGATAGGGCCAATCCTAAGACTGGATTGTACCAAATAAATAAGAACTGATATAACCCTATGTATGAATGTGATACTCTAAGTATCTGTCAATCTGAGTATTACCATTCTTGGATTTGCTATAATTTGATGAATGCAATGTATGAAAGTTAGTATATCCATTCATGATTCAGTTTCAAGACTTTAAGCAATCAAAAGAGATTTGTCGTATCATTACTAAAAAATAATAATAAATAGATTATTAAATCTAAAATTTGAACGTTTCACAATATATTTTTCTCAAAAGTTAACACTATTTCACATCTGAAATTGATAGACCTATAGTGTTTCCATATAGGCTCATGATGTTGTCAGGAAAAAACGACAAGGGAAAAAATGTAAATGGAAAAAATACCAGGAACAAAAAAGTAGAAGTGTCCAAGTGGAAAAAATGGCAAAATTCTTTTAAATTGATTTAATAATACTTAAAAGAAAAATAAACAAAAACGACAGGGGTTCCAATTGAAGAAGTGCTAATCAATTAATTCTTCGTTATCATTTATAATATCTTTCAACATGATGGATTATTCATGTTGGACAAGACTTTTGGATTGACAGACAAACAAGAAATAAAAAAATCGAAATATAGAATTATTTATTACGGGATCTTTATAAGAATTTGTTAAATTTTTTAATAAATAAAACTACAATTAATAAAGTTTATATTCAATTACATTTTGTTTATTATGTAAGTGGTTTTATAGATCCTGTATCTTCTTTTAAAGAGATATTTTCTTCTTTCATATGCTCAAAAATGATGAAAAATATTTTTTTCGAAAAATTTAATAAAAAATAATTAAAACATTCTTTTCTATAGACTTTATAACTATAAGTTATTCAACAGCCATTGTAAAAAGGAATATTATAGATAATTATTTGATTAAAAAAAAAAAAACTATTTAAAAAATATGCATTTTTAAAATTTTTTGTTTGACTTTCGTATGTCGAGAGTGATCCTCACATTTTATGGGACTGTACAAGCAAACACACAACAAATTATCTTATTGTAAATAAGAAATATGAAAATCACATTTAAATTAAAAAACTTGTCGTTCTATTTATCCAATTGTTTGTGTGTACATATTATGTTTGATATGTTTCTTCATTAAAATAATAACTAATGTAGCATATTCTTGCTGTGATAATCCTAAGTAAACATATAGTATTTTATCACAAATTGATGATTTAAATTTTATGACTATCCTCTTTAGCAACTTTTTTGATTTTCTTCCCATGGATATATATTTGATCTAAATTAGTTAAAAATTAAACATTTTTTAAACGTACATAAACCGAAAATAACGGTCAAAATCACAAATTTAATGATTTATATTTTATTTGTAAAACCAACTTTTTAAGGTCCATTGATTAATTATGAATGTATTTAGTATCTCCAGAAATGGACTGATACCCACCATGAAATAAAAACAGTTAAATAGACAAAACAGTTTTACAAATGCAAAAAATTTAAAATATAATACAGTTAAGAGAAATATAAGGCACCTAAAATCTTTGAGGGCCTGAAACCTTCCCATAGAGTTGGTGCAAACCATACTTATGTACATAAAATTGATAATTACATGAGTGTTAAATAATTTTTTTAGACCCATTTCTGTCGTCATTAAATATGTATTTACATTTATTCAATAAATTAATTAATTGATGGAATCAAACATTGACAAAGGGATTTACATTAATATTTGTTTTACAATTTAATAAAGTTGGAGCCGAATTCTCATTCTAAATTGAAATGAATGAATAAATAGAGTTTTAATATTCATATTCTTTGATTAATTTCAAAAAAGATAATTATTATTTATTACATATTCAAGTGTCATTGTATCATACTCGAAAATTACATATACAAATTCGTTGAAAGAACCTATGAGTCACTTGTTGGAACTTATAACTTGGCTTGATATCCATTTGAAGTATGAATTCACAGTTCTAGCTATATAACTTCGAGTCCTTCCGATAACTACGTAATGCAACCTCTTTCATTCTCTTTGGACAAGAAATAAGGTTTATGAAGAGACGAAGACCATCGTTCTATTTCAATCAGATTGCTCCAACTATACTGACCTTTACAGTTTTCCTTGCACTCTCCAACGACTCGAGCTTTGACTACCTAACCAATTCCTCTCAATGGTTTGTCGTGCCACAGCCAACTACCTCTTCTTCTGGCACATCCTAGATCATAACGAGGTGGAAACCGCTGTTCTTGGCTATTATTACGCAGATCCTTGTCCGTCAATCCAAGATTATTGTCCAATATGAATAATCCATCATTTCTAATGATATTATAATTGATAAGGAAGAATTAAGTGATTATCACTTCTTTCATTCAAACCGCTGTCGTGTTTGTATCTTTTTCTTTTTCAATAATATTTATTATTTTGCTGATATTTATTATATCAGTTTAAAATAATCTTCCCATTTTTTCCACTTAGACAATTTTCCTTTTTTTTCTTCTGCCATTTTTTCCTAAAATCCTCATTATAACTAACTATACATATATACACGAATTCAATAACCAAATGTTTTATATCCATACTTGTTGAAATATTATTTTTAGTAGCAACAATATTAAGTAATCATTTGCTATCAGTTTGAATATTTATCGGTGTTTTCATATTTTAGAATATAAAAATGGATTATTTTAGAATAAAATCATATTGGTTTATAAAAAAATGTCTGGAAAATATTGTCTGCAATATGGCCATGAATATATGAAAACAACGTATTTATAAATATGTTCTTGACTTTATAACATTTGCCAACTCAATTTCATTTAAATTCGTGCGTTGTTTTATATTAATAAGGATATTCAATTCTATTCTATCCATGTTTCATAGAAAAGTGTAATGTTGTGAAAAAGTTGCTACTATTTTACAAAAATTGTAGTATTATAATTTGAACGTCTCATAATGTTTTAAATTTTATAGCGAGTTATATCATTTAAACTATTAATTGAGGGTATCATCTCATTTTAATAGATTAAAATACTAATTTGTTACTAACTAGTGTAAAGTTATAAGATGTCGACGGACATACACACTTTGCTTTTTAATATAAAAGATTTATTGCAGGCTTAATGTTAATTACTTGTGATACAAATCGTGTGTATTTTGGGCATGTTAAAAAAAGAAACCCAAAATCAACATGGTATCTCTGACAATTTGAAAAATATTTTGGAGTAGATCAGCTCACATCTCATGACATTTCATTACATCAGCTACAATCACCTATAAGAGTAGAGGAGGGGGAGAAGGTAATAAATAAAGACATAGGCAAGAATTACTCGGATGTCGATCCTCAATTCTACACTGAGTCCGACAAGGACTTACAATTAAAATTCCGCAAGTTTAAGTCTTTTATGAACACACACGAATATAAAATCAGGTTTGAATTTAATTGAATGAAGCTTACCACTCAAGAGTTAAATAATAATGATAACAGCTCAGGTAATTAAAGTTCATTCTTCAGATTACCAATTCAAAAAAAAAAAAAAAAAAAAAAAAAAAAAACCGGGCCAGCTGAAAAATACACACGATGCACATAATTATTCATTATTTTATACTTGCACTCCCTTGTTCTTTTCGTTTTTAATAGAATTGACCACCGAGCTTTACCTATTCACGCTTATCAATCTAACAAAAAGGCACATACACTTTGGTTATTAACTTATAGTGTACCCTTAGTCTATCTATTTAGCTACCGTGTCACAAGAACGTGCCAATTAGTAATTTGAGCTAATTAAGTCCGACATTATCTCGTTAATACATCGAACACACAATGAATATTCAAATATTACATAATACTCTCATCATTTTAAATTATTTGTCCCATTTTTGGTTGCAATTTGTACATTTTTGTTTCTATAAACTACAACTTGAATAACACATATATACAGAAATGCCAAAAGAAGTGAGAGTACATGCTTTGATCACGGATATACTAGAATATTATAATCTTTTTTGAAGTGATAAAAAGAAGGTTATGAAGTCGGAAGATTTTTTTATAACTCCGACTTCAACTTTTGAAACTATTTGACTCCAACTACAACACCCAGTTTTTGAATTTGTTCAACTCCTACACCAGTCATTTCTAAATTTTGTCCAATTCGGATTAGCTATATCAAACAATAGGGATTTTTTCACCGACTCCACAAGCCTTATACAAATTATTAAATGTTTACAACCGAACATTCTCCTTAACCAGATATAATACGAAAAAACTAATTACAGATTTGTGATTAACACATCAAGCACAACTAGAACTTGGTATGAAACTTAAAATATTTTGAATAAAAGTAACAAGCATGTGTAGCTATATGTAGATCCAATATAAAATCCGTCCTGGTTAGCTGATATCAATCTTACTGCCGCAGCTATGTCATTTGCTTCTTTATCCGTAATTATTTATATGTTCCAACATTTGAATTCAAATCATTTTCTTATTTATGAAGTCAAGGAGAACGTTGATTTGATTGGCGTATTGGATTGATAAACATATTTAAGATAATTTCCATAATTGTTACGATCTTTGATTTAGGTATAGACTTGACTCAGTCCCAAAATATTATGTTTGTTCATCATTAAATTTTTTACATACAATATATAGTTGTAGAATTAATGTGGATTTAAAGTATATTGAGTACAGTAATGAGCAAGTCAGAATATTTATCCTGCATATTAGCCTTAAAAATATTCCTTATTCAATGCACAATCCCTTAAATGAGATTAAGACGAAAATATATTCTATTTTCTTATATTTAATAGCTTTAACAGCAAATAATTATTTTTGAACACATTTTTTGATGTTTGAAAGAATCAGACGCAGTCTTTCTTAGGCTTGATTGTTATCCATTATTAGAGTTGTATAAAATATAACCTGTCTTAATGTAAAAATAAAAGAAACCGAAAATGAACCTGACAATTTGAAGAATATTATGGAGAAAAGAAGCTTCGATGTCATGAATTTTTATTAGATCAGTGGTGAGCAACCTTGAGATAAAGAGGTTTTCCCGTATCAAGTAAGGGCATACTCCGATGTCGTCCATAAAGGACGTAAACTCGTTAACACTCCCAAAAAAATCATAAGTGCTTCTCTCTGTTATTTATCAGCACAAATAACTTATGATTACTTTGAAAGTAGATGTTCTCTCTCCAAGAGTTTTGATGTCAGTTTTGGAAAATTAAAAAAAAAAAAACTACATCAGGTTGCAATTTAAAAAGTTCCAACTACCTTTTCTTGGTCTTTTTGATGTAATTCTATCAATTATGCACTTTCCTGCCAATGAAGTTATTTTATAGTCAATGAAATTCTTGAATAATATTTATTTCTATCCTTAGTTAGGAATGAAGAAAATAATCAAAATATATACGCATATTGTCATTAAATTCAATCAATTAATTACAATCAATATATTTTTGGGTTTTATGCGCATTAATTTTTGAAGGACAAACTCTCATTGTTTTTATGTATTTAATCATTTAGGTACATTTTAAAAAATTGTAATCTTTTCCATTGTGAATGATAATTGCTCCAAGCATTTATTTCTTCATTCTTAAATCTGTTTTTAACCTAATTAACATGGGTACGCTTTAGGATTTTGCCAACATGTAATTTTTTTGTCCATTAGGAAATTGGAGCGAGCATAAGGGAAACGTTGAAATTAAATCATCACAGCCTATTAATAAATGGGAAATAACCTAACTAGTGAAGTGATGCGAATTCTATATTATAACAATAATATATTGGAGAAGGATTCTTCACATATTATTAAAAGTTTGAAATGATTAAATTCATACTTTTCCTCAACCTGTCTCGAATGTCTTGTGAAGGAAAAATTGTTAGGTATATGCTCCTATGATTGTACGCTAGACAGGTATTCCTTAATCATTTTTGGTAGGCCAAATAATTGTCAGCTTCTCATAACATTTACAAAAACCTAATCTAATCCCGCCCATCTTCTCTTGTTTGTATGACTCTCTAACCATTCCAATTTAACTTAATGAGTAGGAACATATCTTTGTTTTTATGTCAACTACTTCTCAGTCTTAAAGTAGTAATTTTTGAAGAATATGGTACAACCATAGTGTTTCTATGTCATAAAATGTATATATTTCATATAAATTTCATTAAGAACGAAAATATAAAAAACATATATTCAATGAAATCAAAGCTCTGAAATAATAAGTTGGATTTTGAAGAAATTAAATTTTTTTCAAAGTTTAATTGCATCAGGTCTCATGTATTTTTGATTTGTGGTGGAATCGTAGGGGTAGGAGGAAGAAGAAGGGAATCTTGGAAGAAGATTTACTTATTCTCAGGGATCCTGCCGAATTCAACGGCACCGTAGAGAGAAGGAGCTTCATTGCAGGGGAAAGCATCTTCGGGGTGGTTGCAGGTCAAAGTCTAGGGGAGGAAAAATAAAATGCATTTAAGATATATTATATTTAAGTATGTTTTGTAGGTAACTTACTTGTTGATCAAACATGGTTGTGTTTCCACAGACGAAGGAGTATTGAGCAGTCTCAATGATTTGTCCAGCATCATCCTCAATGGGCAAGCAAATGTGGAAGATCTATAAGTGTAAAGTTATGTATGAGGTCACAACAAACTTTTAATAATTGATGTGTATTTATTTACTTGGCAATTGTTGTCAACATCAGCGTAGTATCCATAAGCTTGTCCGTCACAGGAGAAGGAGGTGGATACTGGGCTATCCAAAATGAGTTCAGCATCAGCTGGGAGCTGATAAGCTGAAGGAGATTGAGAAGATACTTGAGTAGCAACGAAGAGAGCAGCAAAAGCAAGGGTTGAAGCGACGGCCTTAAACATTTTGGATAGCAGTTGGTTTTGTTGGATGAACTGGAAACTCACAAATCAAATGATGAACTGATGGTTTGTAGACTCTGAACGAATCTTTTTATACTATTTATTTAAAAAAAAAGAAGAAGAATGGAACGCGGGACAACGTTCCACATTTTTGCTTGCTTGACCTGTTCTTCTTTTTAAACGCCTGTGACCTTTAAAATATTTTGCCAACTATTAATTTTTTCTCCAAAAACATAATCTTTTTTTGTTCGTACTGATGAGTAGAATGTCAAGCATATATCTTTTTTCTCTCGTGATTGTTGCTGTGAAAAAAATGATGAGGATTACTATTGACTCCTCCTGTTTTACGTTACTTTTATTAAACCATGCTGTAATCACAATTATTTTTATGTTTGGAAATATTTGAAATTTAATTGTGTCTTTTTCCTTATTAAGAAATGAGTTAATCTATTGATAAGAGGTATCTGCAATCAATTACATCATATTATGTGGATGACATTTAGTGTTTATATAACTTAAGGTTATTGTCTTATTTATGTCACCTTTTACATAAATATATATTAATGTAATTCAGTACACCAAATGACACAGTGTATACCCATTTTCAACCTCAACTTCGATCAAAATGTGGATACATTTCTAGGATATTCTTTCTACACTTTAAAATATCTACCATCATTAGGTAGATTATAATATAAGTCATAAGAATTTTTGGTGTGAACCCCCCATTTAAAAAAAAATTAAAATGGTAACCCTGACAATTTTAATAATTTTTTAGATGAAAACAGCTTAATTGTCAGGACGTTTCAATATATTAACTACAAGCAGCTGGGATATCAAAAAATAAAATAGTAATGTGCCGCGACTTAAATTTTACAACATGAGTATTTTCGAGTTTCAAATATAGAAAATACTCTAGGAATTACGAGCTTTACTCGTTACTCGCATGAATACTTGTTATTCGCTTGAATACTTGTTACTTGCTTGAATATTTGTTACTCGTCTGAATACTCGTTACTTGCTTGAATATTTGTTACTTGCCTGAACACTCAATACTCACCCTAACACTTTTTGCTCCCTAAAAAACTCGTCTGTCAAAAATCCATATTTTTTCATGAATTATTGATACTTGTCATTTAAAAATTTCTATATTTGTACATAGTACATATAAAATGATCTTATAATAACAATAATACAAGTATACCAGAAGGACTATAATACATTTAATATAAGGTACCACACAACCTTGTTTTCGTAATTTATTTTTCACAGATAAATCTTATAATTAGTTTATCTTATTTGAATCGTGGTCATAATCGTAATTCAACAGTTTCTATAGTCAATAAATCAATATTTTACCATAGTCTGGTTATAACTTGAAAACAAATATGTTTTTGTGGCACTGATGCTTATTAATATGAATACATATTAATGATAATATATAAAAAAATAGACAATTAAGTCATTATATGCAATGACGAGTACTCCCACGAGTCTTTAAAAAAATCCTACAAAGATTATTTTTAAAACGAACTGGGATTATGAGGTCACAATACGGAAAAGTCAACAAATTTCTACTTGCCGGAAAACATAAATTCTAAATTTTGCAAGGAAAAGAAGTAAGTCTATGAAGATTTACATGATATAATGGGCTCAAAGAAAAAAATGATACCATGTTTTGACGAGTTCCGAGTAATAATACTCTGCTTTTAATGCCCATGAGTCGTGTTTTGGCGTCTTTTTTTTATTTTCTGTATAAAACTTGTGTACCAATTTAATAGTTTTTCTCGTGGCACATCACTAAAATAAACACAAGTCCGCCTTACATCAAGCAAACCCACATCCAGGACCTACTCCGATGTGAATCCTCAATTCTACATGGATTCCAACTTAAAACTCACAAACAGCTTCTCATTTCTACTCTCCGTCAACCCTGAGCACAGAGACACGTAATTACACTTAATTTTTAGATGTTCTCTCCTTAAGAATGAAAGAAGAAGAATAACAGCTGTAACAGATGGGCTGAAAATTCCCGGGCTTCAAGTCAATACGTTCTTTAATTTGCTAAGTGTGACGCTACTTTTTCCTGTTTTAACTTTATACTGCTTCTTGATGGGGAAAATAACGGTCAAGCTAAAAAAGGATATGAAAAGTCTTTTAGGGACTCTGCTACAAAAAAGAAAAGAAAAATAAATAACAGAACTAATTTTAAAAAAACCCAATTTTAATATTGTAAAATAGTAGATCCATAACTATTTTGAGAACTCGATGATTTAAATTCCCTTTGGTGGAGGACTGCATTTATCAAGCCCATACAGTTAGGGTCGGTGCTATTTTGTTTTGAAATTTTCTAACTGATTTTATTTTTTCAATTGGGCCTTCAATTTTTTTTTGTGTCGGCCATAAGTTAGCGATATTTTCCGCCTGATATTCTGTCTTTTCCAACTCGAATAATCCACTGGGATAACACACCTTTTTATATTTATTGTCCACCTTTATGAGATATAGAGTCATGCCACAGTTTGTTGATAACATACTTGATTAGTAAGTGTTTAAAATTTGCAGTTTTCATTTTGAATTTGGATGATTATAGGTGGATTCTTGAATTGGTCAGAAGTTTATTAGGCCAAAAGTTCTACTCAAATCACCAAACTGAGTGGTCATTTAAAATGTGAACAATTACAATTTTAAACTTCAACAAGATATGATTTATTAATTAACTGTAGAATTTCAACAAAATTATTCAAATAATAGATATATGTCAGAGTTCTCTTAATAATTAATCTAGCCATCCTTAGTGCAATGATGCCTTATAGGCGGAGGTGGAAGGCCTGGTACCTACTACAGATGTAGTCTTCCTACATGGGGTAGCAGGGCTGGTCATCAGTGACTTTGAGCGCATCCATGTTTGGTTGACGGACATGCAAGCCTTCTCATATACATAAACCCAAGATTTGAAGTCGAAGGGATTGCCATCAGAGCTGTAGGGAGGCCAAAAGTGTCCAAAAAGAGTTCAAAAGTATCATGAAAAAGAGTCTTGCAACGGAGGGTATGGTTTTTTTATTTTTATTGATGATGTCAAAAGTAGCCTATCCATCCCTCACAAAGTTATTTTCCTCCACTATTTGAAAGCTCTCTGGACAGTCTGGTGTAAAGCCCCGAGATCTCTTGCATGGACCCACAAAGACTTGAGGGGGTTGGCCTTGGTTTTTTTCTTAAACTCATCTGGGTTCAATTTGGATTTTTTTTACTGAGTCCTTCCTCTTCTCCAATGTTTCCGACTTACTGACGACGTGAACGGTGGTCCACGAGGCGCTCAACTGCTTGGTGTGTGCGAATGGACTAGTGGTAAATTTAGAACTATGAAACAATCTGTATGTATAGTTTATGATCATTTAATCCACACAGATAATCATTGTCAATGATGGTATTACTTCATAGTGCCTATGTTTCAGAGTGTTACTGACACCTTTATCCAAATATATGTCTACATAAATAACATTTTGCCTCTAAATATAGTCTTTGTTCATTGTTGCAGATAATCTGAACGATCGATGTAATTCTTTAATCTGCAATCACTAAAATGTGTTGTGCAAAAAATATAAAATATTTCATATGAATTATATATATATATATATTTGAATGAAATGGCAAAAGGTCAACAACAGGTTTGATGAATAATAATAATAAAAATAAAAGAACTGTGGACGGTATTTTATACTTATTCAGACCTATAATTACATGTAAACTTACTAAGGTTTCTCATTCTCTGGAAACATAAACACTTGTATTATATTAAAATGAGAGATTTGTGTGAGGAAATTAAAACTGTCTGTAATGTTAAAGGTAGCCATTTATCTCAAGCCTCTGCTGCTTTTTGAATTTTTTAAATCGGACAAGAAATGCCATCACAACGAGATTCAAGGCTTAGGACATCAACTCTTGTTTGTGCGGGTCACACTCCAACAGAAGTGGCCAAGTTGATGGTAAGGCCATCTCCAATCTTAAAGCTCTAACTTAAAAAAAGAGAGGAAGGACGGCATCAGAAATAAGGCCGTCAATAATGCAGATGCCCTGAATGACGTCCCTGATTTGGTTCACAGAAGATTATAGGCTCACGGCAGCCATACACATCGAAATTTTCAATACCAACCTGCTCCCCTACTTCCAGAGAAATTTACCCAACAGCAACGTCATTTATCAGCGAGACGGGGCCCCGCTTAAACTGGAAAAATTACTCAGACCGTCTTAGCTAACAACATCGTCTTCTGGGACAAAAGAATGTGACCACCATACACTTCGTTTATAAATCTCTTCGACTTAAATATTTTAAGTAAACATATTTATGAAATATTGCAGGCTGAACATATAGTAACGAACATGAAGAGGGTGAACTTTATAAAGAGCTCCTTGATGTATATTACAATTCGGGAGTATTTTTAGTATATTATAATACTTGAATTAAATTTAAACGCTGCTATGTTTAATGAATTTTGTTTGGTTTTATTAGTGACCGATCTAAAGACTAAAATACTCATCCCAACTTTTTTTTTCTCATTCTATTAATATTATTATTTCATTCTTGATGAAAAAATACGTCTTATGAATTGATATAAGTATTGAGTAGTTATTTTTGAGTGGGCTCATAAAAAACTTAGAGTAAAACTGAGGATTTTGTGGGGAGTTATATTCTATATGATTAACGCAAAATTTGTTTTTAGTCGATCCCAAATTATTCTTAGCAATGCCAACTACTATTGCTAGTGACTATTAATTCACAGGCTGGATTTTGATAAATCATTTGGTTGCATCATTTGCAATGCATAACATGTATAAACTTTAAATCGAGGGATTCTTCGATTAATGTGTATTTAACGCATAATCTAATATCTATTAATAAGTATAAATTATAAAATAATAGAATGCTTAATTTTTCCGAAACTTTTGTCGGTTTATAACTCCAAGAAATCTCGAAAAAACATGATACCTGGTGAGAAACCCGAATACAGCCAAATTCAGATAAACAAAACTGCTATTTTATAGATGAAAAGTTGAATAATATATCCGGATTTTCGTTATATCCGAAGTATATAAAAACCACAATTGTTAAATACTTATGTAAATTAACTAAAAAAACCATTTGTTTTTTTTCTTTTTTAAGGTATTATTGATTTTTTTTTTTGAGGGGAGGATCACTCATAATATGTATCTCTATTGATTACAGCTCACAATTTATTACAATTATAAAGGAAAAGTCCTCAAATGAATTCCTCATTTTAATTTCTTTAGTCAGACTATTGAGTTTGATTGAAGTTTGTACTAAAAAAAAAGATAAGAAAATGTTTTTTGCTATGTTTTTCTTCTATGTAAAGTACTTTATTTAGTAAAAATTGTTATCTGAGAGAGCGTCTGATTATTATATCTGAATTTCTTATATTCGGATTCGGTCATACTTACATATATGTACATATCATATATAGAAAAAAGTAGAGTAACAAAGTGAAGATAAGAAGAAGATGAAAAATTAGTTTTTCATTGAGCTGTTGCAGGTAGGATGTCTTTTATTAGGCTTTATTACAATCAATTTGAATTTTAGAGAAAACAAAACGAATTTACACAAAAGAGGTAAAATACATTAGATATATCCTAACAGCAGCTGCTGGTCTAGATATGCACGGCAACAGCGCCTTGATACTTTCGAATAAATACTCAATACGGTTAATTATCATCATATGGTCAACTTAAAAAAAATGCTTAGTTTGCATTGATAAAATAAACATATGGGAAGGTGGGATACACTAGAGCCTTTAAGCAATGATGAATGTTGTTATTATACATTAATTATACTTAAGTTGACGGTAATGTGATAGTAAAACGGTAATTGAGTATTTACTTTACTATTTTCCGTACTAATCTATATTAATAAAGTCAAGTTTGTATGTAGAGGCCTCCGTCTTTAAGTGTGAGATTAAAATTGAATATAACTATATGACAACACTATCTAAGGAATAACAATATAGGAACTAGCGTGTGTAGCTAAAGCTTAGCTTGCTATATTATAAAAGAAAAGAAAAAGATAGTATATATATGTGTAGAGGCAGCATAAAATGATTCTGGAATTTGAAAGAGGAAACTTTATTTTTTCTTTTCTAGCTATGTATTATTACTTAATAATAAATTATTATGATGATTTTCATAGGTAAAAAAATACACTTAACCCCGAAATTTATTTTCATTCCGGAAAAATAATAATATTGTGAAAAGTGTAAAGTTTTGTATAACTTATGTTTTCTATAAATTTTGTGCAATTGTTGTTTGAGTAATCATCTTTTTTTTTAGGTTTATACTTGTAAATCTTACATCGAAGAATTTGTTTTGCTGCCACTTTGTCAACTTTGAAGATACAACCAATACTTAAAAATAAAAACAAATATACTTGTAAACTTAAATATGACGCATGGTATATGTACAAGACGCTGATTAATTTTGCATCCCATATGGATGAATAATTAAATTATTAAATTCCTCTTTCCTTTTTTTTTTCCTTCCCCCACCGTTGCTCTGCAGTCAAAAAACTTTGCACTGTAGTAATTCTATTTCCTTCTCTTTTTTTTTCTTTCCTCCAATTTCCCCTTGTTCACTTATTGTGATAATAATTAATAACAGTTGAACTAGCTATCCCGAGGAATTGGTAAAGAGGATTCCCAGGTTTGCCAGGAAGCTTTATACACGGTTCATTATTTTCTGTAATCTCCGACTGGGCAGAGACGTCTTCTAGGATCTTCAGTGTGTGGAGCACATACTCTTCCAGCCTTGGTGGAATAGTCAACATTTTATTTTTAACACCATAAATTATCTCTTGGAAGCAATCATCCTATCAAACACTTGATCAAAAATTGAATTCGATCACTCAATTTAAATAAGTAAATATGCAGTGGATCTTCTTTCTTCCTTTATTTATTTGATAAGTCATTGAGATTAAACCATGATGCAGGGTCTACTCTATGACTATGAATTTGATGTATTTTTCTTTTCTCTTTCTATCCCAACTTCTCGCATAGAAAATCAAGAGTGACTGAAGGAAATTAGATAAAGATTTTATTATTAGTGTTCAAATATAATTCTAAATAGCAGGACTCCCAATTAATTACTTGAAAAATATCTAAAATATAATTTAAAGAACAGTATATTGAGAAAAAAGTTAATTGCACAGAATAAGTTGTCACTTAAATTGTTTCCACAATATTTTTATGCTGCTTCTACATATATCTATTATTATTAGCCAGTGTCATTGCTCGGATACATTAGGCGTCGAGGAACTTTGCTTTAATAATATAAATGTATATATGTACTATCTTTCTTTTGCCTTCTTTTGTAAGATGCACCAAGCTATAGCTAGATACGCTCGTTGCTAAAGTTAAATTCAAGATATTTTCAAATTAGAAATCCCCTTTTTATTTCTTTTTTAATATGAACCATCCGTGGACAAAGAAACACACAAACTTTACCTTATTATTGTAGATCAAAGAAAAGTAGGTCTGCTTTTTTGAGTACGCCTAATAACTCCGAATAATTTCGCAAGTCCCGCTTGGAAAATAGACATAAGTATACAGAATATAGCTTCATAATCATCATATTATGAGAATATCTTGGAGAAATAAGTTTATTTATCTCAAACAATATAATATTTACACTCAAATCTAACGAATATGATTATAATAGTTTTTTTTACATGTCAACATTTTCAATAGCCTTTCAGATACATCATTATAAAACATAAGATATAATTAATAAGAGGGGAAACAGCTGATTTAAGCACTTGGAGGAGGAATCTTTCCAAATTCAACAGCTCCATAGAGAGAAGGTGAATCAAGGCAAGCAATGGAATTCTCAGGATAATTGCAAGTCAAGGTCTGAAATGAAAAAAAAATAAAAAATATATTTATAAATAAACTCCTTCTCTAGATAAAATGCTTAACAACTTACATTTTGATCAAATACAGTAGTATTTCCACAAATGAAAGAATATTGAGCCGTCTCAATGATTTGTCCTAAATTATCCTCAATAGGGAGACAGACATGGAATACCTTGTGTATGAAAGATGATAAAATATGCATAATATCAACAATGATTGAAATATTGCACTTACTTGGCAGTTGTTGTCCACGTCAGCGTAGTATCCGTAGGGTTGTCCATCGCAAGTGAATGAAGTTGAGAGAGGAGCCGCCAAAATAGCTTCTGCATCTGTTGGAAGCTCATATGCCGTCGGTGATTGTGAAATGACTTGGGATGTAAGAAAGCAAATTGCAAATGCAAATCCTGTTACAATGGTCTTCATCATTTTGATCTATTATTTATTTTTTAATATCTACTTAGTGACGAATTGCAACTGAATGAGATGTCAGATGTATCAAAGGGTTTTTATAGTGTTTTCCCAATTGACATTTTAATCCTTACCTCATCAAATGATTGTATTTATAAATAGGTATATGTGTATAAAAATCAATAAAAATGATATTCGGCAATGTACTCATAGGCAGACAACAAAATAAAATGCTCAAGTGATAATATACAGGGTGTTATTGAATAGTTATGAAGTATCTTTGGATGTAGAAAGATGATTTTACATAGAGTGATTCTCAAACTTTTTATCACAGTGGATCTCTAAGGCGTTAATTAAGACATTTCTATGGAATTCTGGATGGCTTTTTTTTATAAAAGATTCATATTTTGCTATCGTCATTCTTATAATCTACTCACTACATTGTAAGTTTCTTAATTAAATACCCCTGTTATAAATACCAAATGTATAAAAGGTACTGGGTGGCCGGAAATAAACTTTAAAATATTCAAAGAATACAAAAAAGAAACAAGCAGATACCATCTCCTCCATAGAAGGGACCTCCGTGATGGCTAACTTGAGGGAGTCAATGTTGTTGTTGTAGGTGCTGTAAGACTTGCTCTCAATGGTGATCCGCCAATAATAGTCAATGATGGGGGTCAGAAGTCAAATGGCCATAAATTTGCAAATTTGGATTCGCTGTAAGGCAAGGATATATTTCCTAATGCCACACATAATCTGTCTTTCAACTTAGTCTACCTAAGCATTTTGTAGTAGGCCTCCTTGTCGACAGACTGTTGCTATTTGAAAAAGTAGGGGACATACTCTTCCGAGGTCGCTTTGTGTGGTTATCCTTCATCTTCTTTTTTACACCATAGTCTGTGACCAGGGACACCCAACAATGGCTGCACTCTCCTTTGGGTCATGAAGGAGAGTGGAAATGATTTTCCCATAGTTGTTTTTTTCAAACTATCTTAACGAAAATTTGAAAAAGTAAGCAAAATAATAGTTTTCAATTTGTTTACTTTAGCCAAACTGAAAAAAAAAATTACCCAATGTTGTAAATTAGCATGTAAGTCATTTAAATTAATTTTTGGCACGCTGTTTTTACCAAATAGTACATTTTTGAGAGTAAAATATCTTGAATTCAGCGCTAAAGGATACATAATTATTTCATGGTACCAAAAGATGATACAGTCTACTAAAAATGTTGTTGTATACTAGTACAGATAGCTATTGAAGGATAATATTGTTCTAAGTATTTAATTTTTCGATATAATAGCCTTTAGTGTTGATAATGGCCTCGAAAATAGGAGCAGGTCTTCATGACAGTCTCCCTTGGTAGAGTACGGAATTTTTCGCGGATCACAGACATCAGATCAAATCTTGTGTGTCAGGAGGATCTGTTGGTGTGTAGTTCATTAGTGCCCCACTCAAAGAAGTCAATGTGGGTAAGGATCTGATGATGTTGGTGGTTAAACACAGGTCCATAAAGTCAAAAAAATCAGACAGCCATATCAATGATCTCTTTACAATGTGACATATAGCAGAGACATAATCACTTCCAAACTCTTGTAGATTATTACAGACTCTCCAAACAAAGAGCTATTTAGGTTTGATAAGTTTGCAATCTCAACATGGTATCGTCTGGTTGAGGATCACAAGAAGGAAATTCTGCCTCATCGACGATTGTGGAAAAATATTCTGTTGGGCAATGTTATTTTTTTATATTGATGTCAAACACCTCTGTCTATCCGCCAAAAAAACATCCAAATTCTACCTGCACATGCCCCTCAAAGTTTGTTGACAAGTAACTGTATTAAACTTTCATTATTTAAGAGACTATATTTTTGTCAAGATTGAAACAAGGAAATTGAAATTTTACTATTGTCATGAACATCACCAACATATACCTGTAAATACCAAATTTATGAAATTGTGCATTTTTGAAGGCAAAATATCTTAATTTTAGTCTTAAACTCTTATATATGGTTTGTATTATATAATAAAGTTTACATTTCATGGATACATAACTGTTTCGTTGTACGAAGAAAGGAGACTGTTTACTAAAAATTTGTTGTATACTAGTAAATATAGTAAAATATTGTAATAATTAGATTTGTTAGAATCTAATAATATGATTGCACACCACTGCCGCTGATAGTATTTGTAAAATAGTAACAATTTCCCAGAAGGAATGTACCAGTATATTACAAATAGGATTGCAATTGCTATAAACATATAGCATGTTTTGCAATTAATAGATTCATAGACTATTGTAATTAGTTTATTGCCACTTCAAAAATTTGGAAAAAAAAAAAATTAAGGAAAGAAGTTTCAAAATCTTCATCAATAGTTACCCCCATAAAGTTATTCAGCTTATTTTTTTATGATGTTTCTCTTACTATGTTTTTGTAAGTTGAGTCAACGATTTCTTAGTGACCTTGATAACTTAAAAGAGCCTCTGACCATGATCTGCTAAGCCATTATTGGGAATCACTGACCTAAATGATAAAATTGTTTATGTATTTAATGAAAAATACCGAATGATAATAATATATGTGTTATGGTTGATGGTTAACTATGCCTTAAAAGTTGTTGATTGCGAAAAACACTGTTACTAGATATCCATATTACGGGAGAAAAAACCTTCATTGAAGCATATTCGTTATTTTATCAATAAAATATTATCTAATATCTTTACAAATAATATCATGATAAACATTTAATGGTCGATCATTCAATGTATATTTTATAAATATGGGATTAATAAATACCTAAATATACTGTATTTAAATATTGTTTGGTTCTTGCACGTTAAAAAAACTCACTTTTATGCTCAGTGAAACAATGTAAAGCTATAAACAAGTGCCGAAACAGCGATCGAATAACCATTACTTATACAAAGTTAAATTTTTTTGTCCGTTTTGTGTATATTAATACGTAATTATCTACGTGAATTTACCCTTTTAACTGAATGTACAAGGGATCAATTCTGTGAAGGGAAAAATAAGTTGCATACATCATAAGGAAAAATAACAAAAAAAATATATAGTGACGTCACCTATGATATGAGGAAAAAATTATCGCAGATCATTAATTTATTCAAGTTAAAAAGCAAGTTTGTCTTCTTTGTTTTATACAGTATTTGATTCGTGATTATTTTATAATTTCTAATCATTTGAGATTCAAATACTACCAAACAATAAAAATAAAAATTATTTTTATTTTTTTCCTTTATGTTTCAAGTTGATCCCACTAGCATGTGTCTACTTGTCCCTTAGTTACTCCTTGATTCCAAACTCAAATGTTTAATATTATTTTGGATATATTAACATTTTTTTACTCTTAAATTAATCACAAGTAAATATATGTTCATGAAATAAAAAGTATTTAATAATTTAAGTTGAAACTCAAGTTCATCATAATTTTAACGAACATGAAAAAATTACTCTTAATTAGTAAATAAAAATGAGTTATATCTCAGGGTCGGTTGAGTTCATCACCCTCAAGGAACAGTAGATATTACAGCTGAAATAAATGGCTGTTTTACAGAAGTTCTACAGTATAACTTGTTAGAAACTTGCAAGAATAATTAATTGTCTCAATTTATCTTGGTGTCAATTAACCTTTATATTCTCTCCTTAACTCATATCTAGGCCTATAAATTCTATGCCTTTTTAGAGTGGGAGTTTTTTTGTGATTGACAAGCTAAAGAGGTTTTTTTTCTTTCATTTTCTAAAGCTGTTATGATGATTATTTAATGCTTTAAGAGAGAACCTCTAAGTATAAAATGTAAATCCGATTGTGTATTCTCATAAATGGCAGGGAGTAATTCTGATAATTTTTTCAGGAGTCCCTGGTGAAGCTCACATAGTAAAATTTAGATTGAAAACAGAGTAATTCCTTCCATTGTTCTTGGTGAATACAGGGTGCCTATTTCCTTTCTCTCATAAGGACTTTCACCTAATTTAATAAATGAAACGATATGAGAGATTAGCTGCTCTCTCCCAAGCATTAAACTAATTGTCAGGGTTACCATGTTCAATTTTTGTACGTTTTTAATACATGGTGACAATGATTACGATTTACAACCCTACTCATACCATTATTCCACTAACATAATTTTTTTTTTAGTTGTTAATTTACTCTAGTGCGCTCTTGCTAAACTGTGAATAATTTCATTCCATTAAGTAATTAAGAAGTGAACAATACTCACATCCTATTAATGATGGATTTGAATAAAAGCTGTAATGATTGTAAATCCTTTTTGGTCCAGTCTTGATTGATTTGGTAACTCTTAAGATCGATCTTTTAGTAAGGAGGTATTCCAGATGAAATGTGTATACTTTCACGGCATCATCATTAACCATTTTGATAATTTTGTGTGAGTGTGTTTATCTCAACAACAAAAGCAACATTTATAAAATGATAGATTTATGACATCATGGAGGCCCGTTGAGTTCTTTTCGAAAGATCTTTGAACTTCAGAAGTATATACATAATCCATTCAAATTCAATGTATTTAAAAAGAAATTGCTTCAAAATACTCACAAGAGCTTTAATAAAAAAATTGTAAAAAAAATATTATTGATGCAAAAAATAACATCGAAACATTGTAAAAAAGTATTAAAAGTTATACCTTAGCCATGGTACAAGTTTGTTTAGCAATTTTTAATTAGAGATTAAGCCATCTCATATCCTATAACTATAAATATGCATAAAAGTTAACTTAATTTTAACCTCAATGAAGATATTTTCCAGGAATGACACGTTCATTAGCATATTTCTTTATAAATATGTACTTAATCAATTTGTTTCAATATAATCAAAATATTATTTTTTATAATGCTCATAAAAATTATTATTATTATAGTAAGTGATTTTTTTTGCTTTTTGCTCTAAAAGCACATAAACAAAAATGACATATTTTTACCCTCTGTTGCTTTCATTTTAATACTAACGGGAGTATTTATCTGGGGTATTTATCCCAACATTAAAATTATTTGTTACCAATAAGATACACAAAGAAGGGATCTGTGTAAAGAAAAAACTTATTTCAGCGAAGGAAAAATGGTGTTAAATGTGCTCTTTTTTCTTTCTTTTTTTTTCTCTAATAAATTTCGGGGTGCTCATAACTTCTCGCTCTAAGTATGTATTTTGCCTATATTTGGTGTAAATTATTTTAAAAAAAATAGATATATTGTATAGATGAATTTAAATATAATTATAATAGTTGCCCCGTAAAAATGCTATTTCAGATGTAGAGGGTTCTTCTGTACATAGTAGTCATGAAATTTATCCCTCTAAAATCTTATAATAGAAAGTTGATATTAACATGGGTCTTAATTCAGTAACCCCATAAGTCTTGATCCCACCTTCTCTTTAGGCTCATACAAAAGTCCTATCTATATTAATACTACTCTAAGCATCAGTGAACAAATTGCATACTTTTTAAAATATATCTTTTATTCATCCAAAATCATAATCGAAAAAGTAGTTGAACAAAAAAGTAATGAATTTCGATAGCAGTGGTTCCCAAAATTTGCACCCAGGCGCACTGGAGTGACCCACAACTTTTTCAGGTCAGCTCTGAAGCATTCCTCAAATATTATTCTGTCCTTCATATGATAGTCTATTTTGTATAAAGTTCCCTAGTAAGTATTTGTAGTATGTTAAGTACGCTCAGACTGTATAAAGTTTGAGAACCGCTGCTATAGAGGATATATGATTTCTAAATTAATAAATTATTAGCTAATAAGACATATTTTATACAAAAAAAGAAAAAATTAAATAATAAAGAAGATAACCCCCAGAAAAATCCTCAGTGTGATTCTCCATTTTTCATAAGCACACTCACACGTAATTACTCAATACTTATATCAACTCATATGACCTTTTCCATCCATAAGAATGAAAGAATAACAAACAGACTTTCAGGAAAAAAAATAATATTTTGGGTTGACAGATGATTACTTAAGTCTGTAGAACACTCACTAATAAAAACTAAAAAAATCATTTGAACAAGCAATTTAAATCTTTAAATATACTGAAAATGTACATTAATTATGATATATAAGGTACCAATAAGAAAAAAAATAAATAAACAGACACAGTATTCTTGTTATACATGTTCAAGGCTGCAATATTTTATTAATATGGCTTCATTATTATATATTTTATCAAAAATGTATATATAATTTACATCTATTTGCACTATATACATATTGTATACAAGTTCGATACTAAATGATTATTAATACGACTACATCTTCTTTCTTCGATCAAAATATGCTCTTGGTTACCACCATAGATATGGTGACTTGTTTTCATATATACAAATATTCATACATACAGACAGACAAACTTTGCTCTATTAAAATAGACAAGAAGACATAAAAAACATTCTTTAAATGTCAATAATTAATTCTAAAATTTGTTAAAAACTTATAAACTAGTTAGTCTTTAAAAAAATAAATGGATATTTCAGCCTCTAGGGTAGACTAACACCCCCAGAAAAGTAACAAGGGATACTATATATTTTTTGTTTGTATCTCTTTGAACTAACATAAATTGTCAGATTTCTAACCTCTTCAAAATAGACAGTTGTTATCAAATATATTTAAATTGATATTATTCCCATTTCCAAGGTATTAACTTACTAAAAATACCAGTAGCTTTGATTTTGGACCAATAAGTTTTTGCATAAGGTTTCATTTGGTACCACTTTCAATTCTATCGAATTGTTTTTGTCTTTTGTTGTTATAATGCTTAAATACTGACGCAATTACGTAGAAGTATATACATAAATAAACATTTTACTTTAGATTTGAAGCTTCGTGGTAAGATTACAACCCCATATTACGAAAATCTTCAAAAAGTACTGATGTAAAAGTGATGAAATTGGGGATAAAGAATACGGCATTCATAATAAGACTGATGAAAATATTATAAACAAGCATTAAATTTAAATTATAGATTGTCGTAAAATCCTTTTCAATGCCTTTAAATGATGTCTTGAATTTAATAGAAAGCATTATTAACTAAAGACGGTAGGTACTTTAATGGCTGTATAACTTACTACCGCAGCAATAATATTATTCTCAGCTCCTAAGCATGTAAGACATCATTATTTTTTATTCTGTTTGCTTTACACTTTACTCTGCCATTATTTGGTAGAATAATAATTATATTAAAGAGCAATTACGTGCGTCTTATTATTGATTACTTCACTCATAAATGATGGATATATAATATACTTTTGGAGTTATCAAACCTTGCTTAATATTCGATAAGTTTAACGAAACTTTAATTTAATATAGGAAGAACCATTTTTTAGTTAAAAATTAGATTGATTTTATTGTATTTATCTTGAATCAGCAGCAATTATATATTTATTTACCAGAATAGTTTTCAATAATAAATTAGACAACTTCAATCAAATGGAATTCAAAACCTCAAACATGATAAGAACTTTAAAATACAGGGTACCATATATATATATATATATATATATTACTCAATAGGCATACCTTTATTTATAATTATGTCAAACAATGTGTAGGAAATGTTTTTGTGTTACATTTGCCAGAATATATTATCAGTTTTCTGATGATGGCCTCCACCTGAAAAGCCTTGGGAAGATTCGGATTTGTGTCCACTACCCAGTCAGTTTTTGACGTCGAGACTTCTAGTTTTTCTTTTTATGTTATTTCAGATATTCTTACCAAAGGACTCACCATATTACACTCTTAGAAAATATGTGCTGGCGTTTCTATTTTGTCACTACAGAATGTACAATTCATCCTCTTATCCTCGTTATTCGACTTATTCGTATAAATTGATGAGGTAGCAATTCTGTAGCTGAGCCATTTCTGCTTTGATGAAGTAAAAAGGTTTTTAAATAGTGTTTCTGTATAGAATAATAAATGACAAATAAAAATCGGATGGCAAATTAATCATTTTTTTCCCGATGCCGATTCCAGAAGAAATACCCCATTCTCCGACTATGATTAATTGTCCCATCACTAATTTTAGAAAGGATTAGCATGGCTGTATGATGTTCCATTCGATAATCCACATTTTAAGAATAGCCAGCCAGCCCTTTGAGGTTAAGCCTGGTGACTGAATTTGACATTTTTTCACGTGGTGTTCACACTTTATTTATTGCTAAAAAGCACATTGTTGTCAATATTTTTTTTTTTTTTTAAATTAGATATAAGTCTATTTGTAAGTACATATTTTTTTCAATTTGTTGACCTTTTAGTGCATGAACAAGATCTTTCGACAGTAATACAAATAAAAAGAGATAGCTTTATAATGGCACCAATATTTTAGTACCGATTCCGGTACGTAAATTAGTATCGGTGTTTGAATGTTTGTGATACTTTTTCTACTAAAAGTATCAAATAAAAAAGTTGTGAATTGCAATTCACATGCACTTAAAATTTATGTTTCTAAAAAGGAGAGAGGGTTAGGGTTGTCAATCTGAAGCATTTTTAATTTGAAAGTTTTTTTGCTGTTGACCACCTGAACAGTGTATTTTCATTCTTGAGGTAATTCAAAGTATAAAGTGTAACCAGGACTAAATCTAAAGCTTTTTACAAAATATAAAATTATTTGAATCTTTTGTATAAAAATCCATGTTTATCCACAAAAAATTTAAAAAACCAGAATTTTTTGGAAAAAAATTTAAAAATCCACATCTGTTTACAAAATAGTAAATTTTTAGAAAAAAAAATCACAAATCCACAATGGTTCACAAAAAATTAAATTTTTTTGGAAAATCTAAATCTTTTCACAAAATATGAAATTTTTTGTAAGTTTAGTTTAAAAATCCATAACTATCCACAATTTTTTTTTTTTTGGAAAAAATTCATAAATGATATTGCGAATACTTTTTTTTTTTTTTCGAAAATAGTATCAAAAATACAGAGCAATTCAAAAAAAATTAAATTTTTAGAAAAAAATTCAAAAATCCAAACCTATCTACAAAAAGAATCTAACTGTAGGTTTTTTTTACTTGCCCAAAATGCTTACGATTTACAATCCTTACTTTAATACAAATTGGCTCCATGGATACTAATTGACACAATTTGCCTGCAAGATGATTTTTAATCCCATTTTTCCCAAAGATTTTAGAGAACCTTAACATAAACCTTACTTTCAATCAAAAAGATATTCCTCTATTTCCACTGTAAACAAAGGTAATTCGAGTTATAAGTATGATAAATACATTTTAAAAATGATTTAATAATTTCTTAACATTCGGTTTTAAATTATATTGACATAATTTATTCCCATCTTCAACACTGAGGGCTTAAAGCAGCTTTGAACCTTAAAAATAATAAGAAAATGTATGGTCTTTTCCTGAAAGCTACGAGCCTTCGAGAGAAAAAATAAGCCATATTTTAAATTATGGGATCAAATTGTATTAAGTAGAACGTATGCTTTTCTTGTGCATAAAAATAGTGTAATTTTTTTGGTAGGGTTAATTGGTCAAATGCCATTTGAGCACTTCTTAGTAGACAATTAAAGCAATGATATAACCAGGACTAGTATTTTCCTTTGAAATCAGTTGAAGGTTCTAAAGTATAACTAAAATACGTGAGCATCATAAATCATCCCATAAATAGTTGACTCCTACATGTCTTTCAAATATTAGGCTTTATATAAAACTGTATGTACATAGTAAGAAAATAAAGTGAGACATTTTATTTTCCGTGATTTTTGTTTAATGTTTTGTTTTTATGTTAATGTAGCAATGATGTCCCCCATATTTGTAAGGTATTTCATCCTTGAGGTGCATATCTCATTCATTCCATATGTATACGTATCCAGAAAATGATATTATAACCATATATGTACGTTAGACATACCTAGATATTTGTCTACCAGGACCTTAAACATAAATTCTTCATCTTCTTCTCACTTTTATCAACAACTACTAAATGGATACCGAACTATCTTAAAAAAATTCCTGGATGACTCACTTTTTACTAACACTAAATTTTTTGCAGTAAACGAAAAATGCATTTTTTAATAAAAGCCTAATCCCACATGGTTAAAGAACTGTTCCTCTTCCACTTCCACAAATCAAACTTCATTAATCCTTGTAATTTAATATAATTAATTTACCATTCAATATTTATTTATTCATATTTTTTTAATTTTATGATATATAATAACATATTTTAATAAATAATCGAGTATTCACCACTCCTTCAACGGAAGAAATTATAAATATTTATATGCGCATTTGACAACAATGACCTGTCCTTGGAAAATTGGTTTGACTAAGTGTTGTGCTTTATTTACTCAATGGAATTTTTCCAAACTCTACAGCGCCGTAGAGAGATGGGGCTTCATTGCAAGGGAAGGCGTACTCAGGGTAGTTACAGGTCAAGGTCTACAATTGTATAAAGAAAATCAAGTATTTAAAAAATGTAAATATTATCGATGGGTCAACTTACATTTTGATCAAACATTGTGGTATTACCACATATGAAGGAGTACTGAGTTGTTTCAATAATTTGACCGGCGTCATCTTCAATGGGAAGACAAATATGGAAAATCTATAAGTGTAAAATATGTAGTAATTAGAGAAAGATATGCGAAAGTTAGAACAATCCCTTACTTGACAGTTGTTGTCCACATCAGCGTAGTAACCGTAGGGCTGTCCATCACAGGTGAACGAAGTGGACACAGGAGCATCTAAGTAAAGTTCAGCATCAGTAGGGAACTGGTAGGCTGTAGGAGATTGTGAAGATACTTGAGAGGCCACAAGAAGTGAGGCAATCATGGTAGAGACAATTAACTTAATCATTTTAAATTGTTGTATTTTTAACTCACACAGAATAAAAAATGAACTGATGTGGTTTGGGGGATTTGTTTATGTTTATATAGCTTAGCGGCAACGGATCGTTGACGGTGCGTTCATCGCATATTTCTCCTTGAATTGTGCAGGTACGGTATGAAGATTCTTACTCGAGAAAAGAATAAGAATATTTACTTTAATAATTAAGTAGATACAAATATGTATTATCTATCGTATACTATGTATGAATCAAAGAAACTTACTCCTTCGTTATTTTGTTTGTTCGAGGCTCTACCTCCCAACAAAAAGGGGAAAACGTATTTGAGGGATCCATCATCATAGAAATTAAAAACAATACATATGAACTTTGTAAGATTTATGTATTCATATATTATATTATATAAATGTATTACATATTTATACAACCATGTTGTATAAATTGGTTTAATTTGAGCAGCAGATGTTAACAAATATAACATACATATAATATTATTAAATATATATTTTAAAATGCTCACAAGAAACTGTATAACTTCTTATAAGAAATAGGGAAATACTACGATAAAGAAATGAAAAGAATTTCCTTGTTCCTTCCTTCATTCCTTTTGAATGGATTTTAAGACACAATTCATGTATTCCTCTTCAAAAAAAAAAGAAAGAAAAAAAAAAGCATAATCATATATATAAAAAGAAAATATGTCAAGACACAAAATTCATTCCAATGGCCTTAAGCACTTTCTATTGTCAAAGTTTATGAACATAGAACGCAATAAAACATTTTTTTTACACCGTATCAAGTATAATGGGTGTAGATTTTAAATCCAAAAATTTTAAGAATAATGTATAATATAGTTCATATCCCAAAATACATTCAGCAATTCATAAATTTTGGGCTCTTACGTACATGTAGGGAACAATAGTAAAGTAAATCACTCAAACCAACCACCTCAAGTTTCTAACACAGTCTTCAATCTGGTGCTAAACCTGCCACAAGCCTCCTTGTACATGTTGGCCACTGTCTTTAGAATTGAATCCCGCTGCAAGGGGTTAACAGTGTAATTTAAGGGGCGTCCGTAGGGTTATATATATATTTTTGTGTATTGGGGGGGGGAGGGGAGATAAGAACTTTTTTGAAAGAATAAAATCAAAAATTAAATTTTTTGAAAAAAAGTTGAAAGTTAAATTTTTTCAAAAAAAATTTTGAGGTTCAAAAATCCATAATTATTCACAAAAAATTAAATTTTTTGGAATTTTTAAAAAAAAATCCATAGCTATTCTCAAAAAATTAATTTTTTTAGAGAATAATTTCAAAAATCTACAGTTGTTAGTAGAAAAGTATTTTTTTTTTTTTAAATTTTAAAAATTAAATTAAATTTCAAATATTAAACTTTCAAGTAATAAGCAAAAATTCTTTAACTTCGGAGTGGGGAAATACAGCCCCTCCAGCCTACCTCATGTGGACGCCCCTGAATGTGCAAGTTTATTAGACTCTCTCCAAGACACGCAACAAATATTGTTATAGTCCTAGGGTTTCAGATCCGGTGATGTAGTAGTATCCCAAAACATTACAGAAGTCTGGAATGCATTTTTTGCCGTCGAAACGATCCTGAATCTTCTTTGTAGGTGTTTCCGAATAATCAAACACCTTTTAAGTCTTGGCAATATCATAAAAAGTTGATTTGGGCAGCTCGTAAACTCAATAATCTCCTTGAGCGGATGTCCGGCATGGAGGTATACAATAATGACCACATGGCGTTCGCATCCAGAAGAAATTAGATTATTTGTATTTCTTCAAATACAGTTTTGTCAGTTGCCAAGATATTGAGATCTAAACTTTTTATGGACATAAATCCCCACCTTCTATGTTTAACAGTTTTTTGTTTCTGACAGTGTTGCTAGGAGTTTAAGGCAAGTGTAGAGTATTTGAGGACAAGTCAATTATTATTCCTTAAAGCACGTGCCCAGTTTTAGAAACATAGCCGCCGTAGTTGATATAACCTTAAGGGGGTGTCGAATGCCAGTCTTCTTCATCCATAATTCAGTTATCCTAAAAGTATCAAAAATTGATTCATGTAAAACGAAAAATTCTGCTTAAGAAATAATAATAGTAATTTGTAATAAAGGATATTAATTAGTGTTCAGCCTCGAGCCTTTAAATTGAATTCTGAATCGTTTCAACTTGCGTTCATGCGAGTCTGAAGTCAGAACTTTGTGATATATTGTAGTGTGCGTTTCGAGTGCCCAACTTAAATATTATTTATCAATATTACAATTTAAAAAAATACAAATTAGGTATGTTATTCAAAGTCAAAAATATTCAGCTGAATCTCCATGATTATAGTCTCAATTAGTTTTTTATTTACAACTTTTAATAATATCACAAAAACAAGATCTGTAAGATACTAACGGATAAATTATCTTTTTTCAAAGAGCAATCGTCAATACTTTTGTCCTCTCTATTATTGTTTAATGTATAGCTTTGTAGTTGTAGTAAAAAAAAATTATTATCTTTTTTAACAAAGTTGCAAAAAAAAGTTTTTCCCTTTTTTTGTTTGTCTGTCTATTGGTCAATGTCGAAGAGAAGTGGGCTGCCATGGATCCTAACTTTAATAGCAGTACATGAAACTCTTTTTGCAAGGGGCTTGTCATCATCTGTGAGGCCAATGGGGGCCAAATAGAATAAAACAATTTGACAACATGGCTATGTATCAGAAAAAGATAAATAAAGATTTTGTGAAATGTAAAATCAACGAATGGAAGGCTATTTTTTTTTCTTTCCAAGTGTGTAAATTTCAAGTTACCACCCGCTATATTTTTTTATACACATTTTTTTTGCTGAATATACAATCGATATTTTTAAGGAAAAATCCATGGACTGAAAGTCCTAAGGACCAATAGGATCGGTCCTAAGAGCGGACTGGACACTGAAATAAAGAGGATTATCACAACTCATACAATATTATTTATATCAAGATCCTAATGACCTTTCATAACCTAAGATTATGAAGAAAGAGAAAAACACTTTTTTTTCCTGACCAGTATTTGGAATATATGTACATAATTTATGCATTGTGTAGGCAGTAAAAGGCCTTCATATCCTTTGTCGTGCATATTTTATTATTGTTGCTATTAGATACATAGACTCATCTTCATTACATGAATGCGTGCAAAAGTTTGAAACTTAAATTGCATACATTAACACATTTATATACATAAAAAAATTATAGATGAAAATAACATTTTTGAAAAATAAATTTCAATTTCGTTAAATATGATTATACATCATAAATAGTAATAAGAATGTACTTTTAATAAGTAGGTCTTGTAGTGCATTATGTTCTTGCATACGTATTGGTATATAATACGCCCACAAACAGTTATTATAATCAAAGAAATTGCAAAATCATTATGAGCAAATAAAATTGTATAATATTAAAATGATAATCACCTCATGTATTTAAATAGCTTACTCCTGTTGTTTTCATGGTTTAATCCTTGGATTTACTCAAAAAGATCCGTACAAACCAATATAATATGCATATGTACGAGTACATTGTTCATACATACATATACAGGCAACGGTAATTGATATTCGCCCTCAGGACTTCTAACTCTATTAAATAACATGATAATTAAATCGTCAAAAGTAGGAAATCTTATAGCGATCGACTCGAGGCTCTATATCGTTCCAGCAAATATATCCTGTATATACAATTTATAATGGATTTAACATAAAGCAGTTAATCAGAATATTAGAGGATTATATATTTTATTTGCATGAAAATGAGCTTTGCCTTGATATTGCAAATTTTGGTCTATTTTTTTATGTAATATTTGTCCAAAAGTAAGTAAAGTCTTTTAAAAAAAAGTCTTGTGTTTCTAAGAATGAGTATTTCAGAACATTTCAAGAGTAGTGTTTTTATAATATCATTATTTGTGTATTCTTTCCTGTAGCAATATATCAAATGGAATCCAAACGCCAATTAATTATTATGCATATTAGTATAGAGTGAAAATAAGACCTGATTTGCACTGTGATCTGATATGCAGTTCTTCCTTGGATAATGACGGTGAGGTATAGGGATATATTAACAGGGTGGTGTTCTTTTGTTCAAAATCTGATATCAGGGGAGTAAACAAAAAAGGGTTACTTCAATTGTTCCCTTAAATAGTGAAGGGCCTTTTTGATTAAATAATTTGGTTCCTTTGCAATCTAATAACTTTTTTTATATTATATATCATTAATTTTTTAATGATCTGTTTGGATTTATTTCACCACGTTTCTTAAAAAATAAAATATTAATATATGTTTCTAAAATATTGAGGATATTAAATTAATATCAATAGAGCTTCATATGTACTTTTTTTAGTGACTATAAAGTATTCAATAATTCCTTGTGCCATCTTTTTTTCCCTACTTAGATACTCCATGGGAGGTCAAGCCACCCCCTCGCAACGGACTTGGTTTATTCATTGTTGGTTGATACTTTTTTTGATCAAAAAATACAATTGGGTACAAATTTACAAGAATAAAAAATATTTGAGTTAAGAAGAAGGGATTCATATATTTGATCTCGGTTTAGTGATGTTAGGAAGATGCCCTTTTTAAAGGGAATCCAATTTTAACAAGCCTTGGAAATGAATCAATCTGATCTTTGATTTGTAGTTAATTTAACAACCATATAGGCTAATTAGGTATCACACACTTTATAAGAAGTAAAAAAGAAATAAAATATGCATTTATTTATTCATCTAAGTGTGAGCACTCTGGGTATTTAGCGCCGTTCCTGAATATATTTTGAAGTTGGGAATGGAAGGGGGCATTATATAATATAGACGTCATTAGGGGAGTCTGCAGGATTTGATTTTTTTTTTTTGGGGGGGGGGGAGGGGGCAGTTGGAAGTTTTTCTTTTTTTTTAAACGCCAAATTTAACAAATATTTTTTTTACAAGAAATATTTTTTTTTTTAAAATGAAACACTAAATTTAAACGAAAAACATTTTTTAAAGGAAACTATTTTAAATATAATATTCCTCAAAAGGGGTAGGGCAAATAGCCCCTTGGCCCCTCTAGTTCTGGCACCATAAGCATTAAGCAGTTTTGGCAACAAAAATTAAAGAGCAATTTATGTACAATCCCTCCTATTTTCTGAATGTATCATATAAAATATCAGTACAAATAATGATAAAAATTTCTATAAATTTTCTTTTATACTATATATGTACATAATCAATATTTTGCACTTCTGAACGTATATTATTAGAAAATATAAAGTAATAAGTAATTTAATATGAAATGTAGAAACCAGACATTGAGTACATGGGTAATTAAAGTTTTACAAGGTGCTCCTCTGTGCATTCATAAATATAATGATGAACTCATTACGATGTATTATGGGTGTAATCTGAGGTTCTAAGGATAGGAAACAAAACATGTTCCTCTTTTCAAATACTCGGATTAACTCTCATTTGCATTTAATATTTTGTTATGGAAGTTTTCCTTGTGAAACCAATAACAATCAATAATTTCTGCATATAACCTACTATATTCTCTTTCAATATTAACGAATTATGTTTACACTTTAGAAATAATATTTATATATATATATACTCTAATTATTTAATTACAGAGTAATAAATATTAACATTTTTTAAATTGTGGGGATGTTTTCAAGAATTTTTGAATAATATTGTATGAATAAGTACATTCATTTTTTAAAGACATAAATAAACGATAATTTGAGAGTAAAGTAACACATTCTGACAGTCTATTAGACAAAATTTGACAAGCACATTTTAAAAACGAAGCATCCAAAGTGTTTTCTGAAGAAAACAAAATTGGTAGCAATAAAAATATAAGAGAATGTCATATATTACTCCCCCCTCAGATATTCATTAGGGTCCTTCAAGACTCTTGAATAATCAAATTTTGACGGACTTTTTCAATGAGGAAAGGTTTTGTTTTTTTAAATAACTTTTCAAATAAATATCCAAAGTTCTTCTAGCGTAGTGGTTCTGAATGTGGGGTTCACTAAATCCTGCAATTCTGAGTTTGTTATTATAACTACATTTTCATGGAAGAAAATTGAACATATCTATGATGTAGTGCTCTTTGTATGTCGATAAAATATTGTTACCGTAAACGAATGCATTTAAAACGGTACTCTAATCAATTTTTATCGGAACATGTATTTGTAGGAACATTACATCATAAGAAATACTGACCTTCTATTGACGCAATCCCCTATATAGAACGTTTTTAACTTATGCCATAAATTGATTTATAATGGAAGGACACTCCATATTGAGACCGCCAAATTAATATTTTTATTATATAAATTTGACAAATTTCCAATAAATCTTGATGAAACAGACAATCCAATTATAATTAACAAATTATTAATCTTAACTTTTAGAGTTTGAGCTCAAAATTGCGTCAAAAGTAGTCCAAATTTAACGTCAGAAAAACAGAATAGTAATTTATAAACTTAATTTAAAAGTCCATATCGTGGTCAATATAAAAAACTTAAATCAAAGAAATTTTATTAACTAAAGCTGACATTCGCGGGTATCTCAACACTTCCCAAAAATTCCAATACAGAGACTATAATTAATTCAAATATGTTTATGGAATATTAGCCTGTATGTAGATCGTGCTGCCGTTGTTTAATAACTAATTTTGAGTGCATGAACGGTTCGACATAGTTTTTTGTTCTAGCTGATAGCCAGAAATGTTTAGAGTAATAAAATAAATAGCATCAATCAACGAAGTCTATACTCTAAAATCTAGGAAAGGAAGTTGCTTGTTGCTATCCACGCCGTACGAGGCAAGGTGGTGATTACAAACTCACAGGACTCCAAATCCATGGACTCTTTTTGTGGGCTGCAGTTCAGTGATACGCCAACAGATCCTCCTGTTACAAAAAGAATCTGATGTCCTGGATCCGGGATTAATTCTGGAATTTGCCAAAAGAGAGTTTCATCAAGACCTGGTCCCTGTTTCGAGGCTGTTGTTGACGCCAAAGGTAATTATATTAACCCTATTATATTGTTGTTCTTTATTAAAATCCCATGATTGGTTGAATTGAAAGTCAACAAAAAAAAAGTGTCAGTTGTTCATTAGAAAATATTTACATATATATGAAGTTAAAATATAAATTTGGAGTTTTTCATTTTCTTTCAAGATTGTTTTTATATTGACGCAAAACATATATACTCATATGTGGAATAGTTACTTTGAAATTTCAATAATGGACACCCTAATCAAAAGAGTCCATGGTCCACCTCTGTAAGGAGTAGTAAGGAAGTGATTTCCTATTTCTCTTCTTCAACATTCATTAAACTAACCTTTAATATTTTATTTATTTATTATTATTTCCATACATATAATTTATTGAGCCACAAAAACAAATTATTATTGATAGGGCCTTGAGAAATGAAATTAGTAGAGAATATGCGTTAAAGCATAGAATAATCTATATTAATTAAAGAAGGAAATGCATATTTCTACTACTAATAAACTAAGGGAAAAATAAAAATAACATCGACAATAAATAAAAATAATAATCGATGCTTATCTAGTAGAAAATAAAAAAAGGAAAAAGACAGAAAAGGAAAATACTCTAAGAGAAGGAGAAAGAAAAGGAAAATACTCTAAGAGAAGGAGAAAAAAAAAAGGAAGAAGCAGCAGATCGAAGGGGAAAAACTTTATCTCTTGCTGAGAAGCACGAATATTTAATATCAAAGACAAGGTTAAAGTCTTTGATAGGGATTTATGGTACTTAAATGTGATTCATTTTATATCAAAGAGTAGCTGAGTAATAATGATTACAAAATGATTCGACATAAATATTACATTTTAGCGGTAGTACCCGGTATAGCCCGGAGTTATTAGGATTTGAAGAACAGACAAACTTTGCCTTATTAAAATAGAAGAACTCTGCAATAGTGTTACTATCTGTTTTTCATGAGCATACATACACAGAAATACTCAATCCTTAGATATTCTTATCTCTATAACAAAATAATAAGAACAGCTTGATAATTTTTGTAATATGGTGTGATGAGCCAAGGAGTACTTTAGACGTCAGAGCGCATACTGGGTCTGCTCAACCTCAGAGGCATAGCATTTTGGAGAGGGCTTAGTTTTTGGAATTTTGTATCAAAAAATTCTTAAATTAAAATTCGTGGAAATATAATTACAAAATTTTTATTTCATATTTTTATTTTCAATAATAAATTTAAAGGAAAAAAATTACAAAAATGACAGTCATGTACAAAAAATGGGGAAAAAATTAAAAAATTAAATTTTCTAGTAAAAAGCAAAATTTTTTTTTTTTTTGGGGGGGGGGGGATTCAGCCCCTCCAGACCACCCACCCTGTACCTAGTATACTTTTGTAAAGTTATATAAAATAGTATTAGACCTATATACCGGTGAGATTTTATTAATGTTTACAAGATTTCGTTGATATGCCTTGAATGTTATTTCTTAGATCGAAATATGTTTATAATATACATCAGGAAACACTATTTACAGTGCACTCTCAATATACGCTCGATTTTATATGCAAAACACCAGCAAGATTAATTTTTTCATCGATCAAAAATGAGTTACGTTTTACAAAATTACAGAAAGACATGCCCATAGTCTTTTATTTATTAATATTCATAAAATTAGGACTTACCCCTCAGTTTTGTCTTTTGGAGATTTTGTCGCTTTGCCGCCTATTTATTGTTTTAAATTATATTTTCGAACTTTACTTTTAGTCTTTACATTGAAACATACATTTCTTTCTATCGATGAAGTTTTTACACTTCTTCAAGCCTCTACTAAGATCATGACTATGAGTATGCGACCATTCACCAATTAGTCCTTTCGAATTAAATTCATGAACCTGAATCTGTGACTTCTTACTCCTTATAAAAACGATTCCTTCTTTATTTCCTCCTTTTTGAATTGATTTGGAATCAGGGAATCCAACTCTATTAAATTGAGCATATACTGTTTTTGTTCCATTTTTGCTGTTCGACCGTGTTCTTTGTGACGTCAACATAAGGCAGTCAAAATCAAATATTATAAGAATAAAATTTTTGTTCTTTTTTGATTTTGGAAATTGGTAAACTATTGTAGTATATTTGGTCTTATCAGAATAAGATTGATTTCACAAACATAAGAACTTACGAATTGAGATGTTCACAAGCATCATGCAATATTTGACGTTTTCACAAATGTTATAATTAAAGGAACAAATATAAAATAAGACGTTTTTATAATATATCAACATTGTTGATGTCGGTCATCTTGGGTGTTTAAAAAATGAAATCTTATAAGAATTTAAGTAATGTATTATCCAAATTAAGGGACGTGATGAACTAAGTTTGGATGTCAAAATAGGACTGACCTATAAAAGGTCTTAAATCTTTAGTTTCCATCAAAAATATAAATCTCTTACTTTAGGCTTTATTATCTAACTATAAATCCGGTTAAAATATGTTTTAAAATGATAATATATCGTTATTAGCCAATAAATTGACTATTGAATTTGCAAGGATAAGACATTTTTATACTGCTATCTTACTTTTCTCGACCCTAAAATTTCCAAAACTAAATTAATAATAAAAACCTTGCCATATTATGGGAATTTTATATAAATTTTATTTTAAATCAAATATCATTGTTGTTCTTTGACATTATTTTTTCTCTAATCTTTATTTTAGAACCTATCAATGAAGGAAGTTTAATCAATAGAAGAATCAACTATGAACTTCTTAGAATGGGTCACCTTCAAATAAAAGACAATATGAGATGTCAGTAAAATGAGTCCATTAGCACGACCTCAAATTTGTTCGTCTGTTTAAACTTTTAGTAATTATTAAAATATATATTGCGTAAAATGTTTACTATTTTTATATGACATTATTAAAATTATCGTTCCCAAATTGTGTATGTGTTAGTTTAAATTATTAAAAAAAAAAAAAAATGGGATTTTCTTTGGCATAAAGTCGGTTCCTTTCAATAAAGTAAAGTTTATTGGATAGATTTATCTTTTTATAATGAAGGGATGGACAAATAACATATTCATTTAGTGTAATCAGTACTTCAACGAATACAGTTCTAGAAATTATGACCTACCTATATTCAAAAGGCAAAGACACAAAAAGTAAGTGGTAATCCTGACAATTTGACGAATTTTTTTGTAGAAGAGAAGCTTAGCTGTCATCAATATGTATAAAACTAGCTGTGAGCATCACCTTGGACATATTATGCAATCTACGTTGTCAGCTTGAAAAAGGAACTTCTTCTTCGACCCATGTTTGACCTACCATAGAGATTTATCAAGTACAAAGAGTTGAGAGGGGGGTAACAACAAGTAAATAGTTTTGTGTGTAAATAATTATTACTCATGAATTTACAGTAATGGAGGGAATTATCTTCCCAAGTGCCATGATCTCTCTCCTGTTAACTACACACAAACTCACATTTAAAGAACCAAATTCTGCAATATTTCCTCATTTGGTGTTTTGGATGATGAAAAAAGGGGGAAAAAAAGAATGTTGCTACACCTTTAATAGTAATAATTATTTGCATTTATAAATGTTTAATTAAAGAATAAAAAGGTTAATAGCCCATTTTTAAAGGAAAGGGATATGAGTTTAAGAATTATTTTAAAGGCATCCAAAGGGTTTTTGAATTACATACCTTCGTAAAATACAATGACTCATCATTAAGATTGTAAATCCAAAGAATTTTTTATTGTGCGAGTTTTGTTGTAATTGGCAACATAAAAAAAGTATTTTTTTTATTTTTTACAGCTGTTCTCAACATTTTTCCGTTTTAGTAAAGATACCATATAAGTATAAGATGTAACCGTGAGTGTGCGTGCTCATAAATGACAGAGAGTAACGTTGATGAGTTATAAACGTTATGTCCTTGTTGAATTCACTGTAGAATCAAGGATTGGAAACGGAGTAATAATTGCCTAAATCCTTGCTTCATACAGAGTGGGACTTGTACAGATTTCATACGACAGCTAAAACACAGCTCTTCATATAATTATATATAACTTATATGCGTAAAGTAATCACTAGTTCGCGAAAGAGAAAGAGTAACTCTTAGGATGTGCTGTGGAGTTATAAGTTTATAAGATTACTCCGATATCGATGCACCATAATTCCTTATTTTATCTTTGATAGACACGGGTTAGGAATTTGTGTTGATTTCTGTAAGCTTCTACTTGCTCGAAGCTAGTTTAAGGAAACGTTCTGACAACTATGGTACTCTTCTACCAAACATTCTTCAAATCATCACTATGATTACGTTAATTTTCGTTTTTTTTAAGATACCAGAACCGAGAATGATTTTCATTTATGATCATCATGAATTTTTTATTTTTCAAAAGAGAATAATAAGTATAAAGTAGTCCCTACTGGGTGGGAGACGAAAAGTTACATTTACAAAGTATTTGTTGCAAAGTTATATTTGTCAGTCCTGAAGATCAGAAACGGAGTAATTAATAACAGCTTGCAGCTAATAAAATGAAAAGTCATAACAGATGAGCTTCTATCCTTTCAAGCATTCTTTAAATTGTAAAGGATACCCTGATACCCTTAACTGTCAGTTTACTTTTTCCTAAAATTGTCAATGGTTTATTAAGCCAAATACGATATCTTTACCAAATTATATAATTATATGCAAAAAAAAACGTGTCTTCAATGACGTCACGAATGATCAATTTTACCTTCTTTAAGGACCACCTAATGGGACAAGACTGGATAAAACTGAACTGAACTGGACCTTGGTCCTAAATAGAGACCACTACATATTAGTATAAAATGTAACCAGGACTGGAAAAGAATAACATTGAGGTGTTATACATGTTATGTTCTAGTTGCACTCCGTGTAGAATTAACGATCGAAATCGGAGTAAATCCTTCCTAAGTCCTTGTTAGATATAGAGTGGAGCTTGTTTTTATTTTATTCATGTCACACTTGCTGCCATGTAAAGTAATGATACGTCATGACAGCTATACTGCTTTACTTTCAAACATTCCTCAATTTGTCAGGCTGTAAGTAAAAGTAATTCATTTGAAGCTAGATATACCCATAGATTCTCAATTATCATATTCTTCATTTTATCACAATTAAAAATAGTGTACAGCTTGTTGTTTAGACCCCACAGGTCCACCTTTAATCAATTCCATAATCATATGAAACGACAACAAAAAACTTAAATAATAAACTAATTTTTAGTAGAGATGAGAGTTGAAAAAATGTGGAATATTCTACCAGAGACATGGGTTAAAAGTGAACTCCTGCATCACTAGAGTCCATGTAGCTCTTTTTATAAAAATATGAGACATCTTAAATATTACATTAAATACTGATTTTAAAAAATACATATTTTTATTCCCAATATTGAATGTTACATCGATATGCAGCATTTTATAAATCATTTATCTGACGTGGACTCAAGAGATGGACTTAGAAATACATCAATAATTTTATATTTTCAAAAATTGGCAAAAAAATAATTGTGACAAAACATGTAGACAAGGTTAATACAAAAAATTTTCACTCAATATGGCTACCTTCATTTTCAATCTCAGCCTTTACACGTCGCCTGAAGGCTGTGCTGGAGTTGATGTCAAACTCCTCTGACAAGGTGTCCCATGCAGCCACTATGCAGGACTTCAGTGAGTCTATATATGGGTGTGAACTCCTGTTAATTTCCCTCTCCAAGTGCTCCATATAAAAAGTCCAGTGGGTTCAAATCTGGCGAGGAACTTTTGGTACTTGCTGGACGTGTGAGAGGGGGCACCATCCTGATTCCACCTATAGCTACCCTTCGGGTATTTGGTGTGGTAAAGCTCTTGGACCTCTTCTTTTGTTTCTGCAAGCCAGCAGTTTTAGAATTGATCAATTATAAAAATCTTCTTGTCCGAGAAAAATTTCACAATTGATCTAGTTGCTGTCATCCATGTGAGGATTTTCTTCAACCTCTCTAGCCTCCTGGCTCTCGTACCCTCTTTCAGAAGGTGGCATGGAGTCCATGTAAAATAAACTAATCCCAAGTTGTGATTTATAGTCTCCTTAACGGTCCTAGGAGCCACAGAAAAGTCGTTGGTGAGGTGATTCATCGACTTAGTGGGATCCTCTTTTATATTCTTCTCCAAACTTAACAAGAACTTTGTATCCCTCTTTAAATTATACCCTCCACTTCCTGACATCCTGGAGAGGTCTTCTCATTTTTTTTCATTTTGGCCAACTTAAAAACGAGGCTCCAAGATTACTTAATAATGTCCGTTATTTTCATCACATCTACTCCAGCATCTAGGAGATCTGACATGCGCTGCATTTTCGCTTGTTCTTCTCTCGTGATGATGAAATGAGTAAATGATTAGAATAGTTTGTTATGTGAAAATTATGGTGGAAACAGAATATCAAAAAATAATCACTAAACCATTGCATACTAATAAGAAAATAAACATTAATTAACTGTCTACGTTTTGCTGCCATATATTGTACTTTATTTTTAAAGTATACTCACGAAGGTTTCAAAAATTATCACAGCCCTATCTATACTATTAGACCAAATTTTGCTTGTCTTTTTGTCAATACCTAATAACTCTGAGCAATACTGGGTGCTCCCACAACAAATTTAATATGTAGGGGGGAAAATATCAACCTATTCAAAAAAAGAATTCACTTTTGGTTTAAGCTCATTATTTCTCTTATTGCATCATTTTATGTAAATAAATCACTCTGATCACAATGGGCACCCACTCAAAAAGTGAAGCATGATACCTAAATCGGGTTTGGTGCTGAGAAAGAGAGAGAATACTCAAGATTTGAGCACTATTAGAATTATGGTGTGTGAATTATATTCATAGTTATTATACTATACATATATCTGTAACAAATAACTCATGTAAACTGAAGATCTAAAGACACCGACGGCTCAAGGACTTAAACACAATCAATTGTACATAGTATTGTCGTTTTCTTAACAATCCTTTTTATAAAAAGAGAAAAAAATCATTTAAACCCTCTAGGTATTTAAAAAGTAAAATGAGATGTTCCATCAATCATTGAGACCCCACTATCTAAGACCTTATTGAGACATTTCTCATTTACTTTTTATAGCCTATATAATTATAGGCCTGATTGATATACATTTGTACAATAAGCGTACCTATATTGTACATAATAGGGTTTTTATTTTCTGTAAAATTGTCTTTTTTAGCTGAAAAATAACTTCGTCAAGTGAAACCAAGCGACGCATAGAAAGGTATATTATTAGATTAGACGTAGATGGATCTAGTCTTTGTCAAGATATTCGGACAATTAACACTTTGGAGGATAAGAAAAGTAGGTGGAAGGTCTTATTATGTAAAGGAACTTGTAAGTTTGTCTACTGTGGAGTATTTCAGAGGGGGGGGGTAGATCAATTCGGGGGTTGTGGGGGGGGGAGCATATTTTGATTTAAGGAACTTTCTGCAATGAGCGCAGTTATTTTCTTATTATTAGGTTGCGATAATTGATTTTTTACTTTCTGCTTACCGCGGTCTCCATTTTCAAAATGTCTAATAAATCTTTATGAATTTTCATTAGATGGTTTTAAAAACAAAAAAGACATAATATTTGCTTTGAATACTATGTGATGTAACTGATAAACACAAACATTTGAATTTAATCAAAGTAATATGTACTACAACTCCATAAAAATGGCTGAATTTTTACAATTTTTTTGATCAATTAAGGTAAAAAAAGTTTCTTCATTATCCCGAAATATGTTGCTATTTCAATTTGGATAGTTATTAATTATAGGCAAAAAAGAAGTAAGATTGCATTACGATAAAATAGCATATTTTTAATACATTTAAGGCTGGTATAATAGAACTAGGAAATAAAGGAATACATTTTTGATAGACAGTAAAGTTGATGCCATTTAAATGTTGGTCCCATTTTAATATGTAGTAGTTCTTTAATTTTTTTAATATAAATGAAAAAAGGTGTATGATTTTCATCACAGTTGCTTGTTTAATTCCCAAAATTGGCCGACATGATGTGAAAATACTTTATAGTTGTGAGATACCCAACCAACCCACAGCCTAAAATTCACTCGGTATGCATTATATAATTATATGAAACTTATACTATGAAATAATTAAATTCAAGATTTACCCAGAATTTCACGTAGTGGTAAAACACCGATAAGTCCTTCGAAACCAGATCCAGGGAGGAAACATAAGTATACACTGAGTAGGTATGTGAAAAATGTATAAATCTTCGCGTGTGTTAATAGAAAAAGAAAAGTATGTAATAGTAATTTTGATAGACGATACATAGAGATGAAAATCGTATATATTATAGACCTTTACAAAAATAAGAAAAACCGTAAATTAACATAGAAATCCTAAGACTTGGACGAGTGTTTTTTTTTTTTTTTTTTGAGAAGATCTGCAACAATCCGTTGTGAAAAGGTAGGAAAGCATGAAGGACATAAAATAGAACATATGCAAGACTTACTCCGATGTCGATCTTCAATTCTACTTAGAGTCTAAAAAGGGGTTTCAATTATAACAAATCATCAAGGTTACTCTCCGTCTTTTATGAAAACACGCGAATGTTCCATTAGGCTTTGAATATAATTGAATGTAGTAGAAAATAAGCTCACTAGTCAAAAATTAAATATTAATGACAACAGCTGAGAATAAGAAAAGTTCATTCTTCATATTAGCAATTCTAAAAAATCGGGCCAGTTAAATAGTACACACGATTCACATCACTACTAATTTATAGTAAGTTACCAGAATAAACTTCTTATTTTTGTAGATATGCTCACGAAGATTGAGACAATTTTCACATCCCTGATAATTAGATATACCATATTTTTTCACGATTACACATTTATTCATAAATCAATATACTCACATATTTAATGCCCTTGTTCCAAACTCTCAAAGGTACATCCTTATACATCAACTTAAATAAATATTTATTATGTAAATAAAATTGATTTGGCTGTTATGAGGTTTGTATTTACTTACATATATTACAAATATTGGTGCAATCCAAGTAACACACTTTTTGTTAAAAACTTGTTATACTTCAAGATAACATATAATATTAATTGTTCTGAAATAGCTATGAAAATGAATAAAAATATGCTCACAACACTTATTAAAAATGATATAAAATAAGTCTAGACTAAAAGTATAAATATATTAAAAAAAACATTCTATAAAATCAATCATGACGTATGTAAAAAGTATGTAAATCTTATCTGTTTTCTGTTAAGTTCCCCAAATTTCAAGCTCCATTTCTATGAATTTTTCCAGTTGTATTTGAATCGGAACCTGGTGGCATCTAACAAAGTAAATTATTTTTTCATTTTTGCAGATAATTACTTCTTCATTGAAGTTCCTATAACATGGTCAAATACTGTCATCTTCTTTTGTTTATATATAGTAAAAGGCATGGAAAGTTCTTTGTTCCATCATTTTCATTTTTGAATGAAATGTGAAATAGTAACCATTTTGAAAAACTAGAGAAGAAAACTAATGGCATCAACGGAAAAAACAATCCATTTTTTATTTGAATGTGAGCATTTAGCTAATATCTGGAATCATTTAAGGTGTTTAATTTATTTGAATTTATGAATATTATGAAATATAAAAGGTTTTACATATTTTTATATCCTCCCTTATCAAAAATAAATTAATTTTATTTCCAAAAAAGCTCAGAGCATCTTATACAAATTCAGATCTACCAAAACGCCATTGCTTGATAATTAATAAAATGTATACAACGATTTTTATAAGTCTTAGTTGAATAATTCCTTTCTACACCATTTCAATTCTTTATTGCCTTCATGATCCTGTAAGCCGTCTGGATTGAGATCTCAAGGGTCTCTGCGGCGTTCTTGGCACTGACACCTGGCCAGTTGAAATGTAAATATCATGATTGAAAATTTTACCACGATCAATATTCATATTCCTGAAGACAATGTTTGGCTATTCTTATACAAATGAAAGAAAAATTTAAAAAAATGAAGAGCTAAAAACTCTTAAGATAATGTTTGAGACATAATTCTAGGTTTACCAACCAGAAGGGATATATGTGACATCTGGGCTGACTTACTAACATGCCTAAAGGGTCACGAATTGAACACATTCGAAAATCAAGAATGCAAACATTTCTCAAAAAAATAATAATAATGGATATTTTGTTACCATACAAAGTATACTTATGCAACAAATCAGCTTGTTATTTTTATTTATTGCCATTTTCGTTGTTAAAGGGTTAAGGAAATGTAGTTGAATTATGTAGGATTTTTATCCAATTTGGGAGATAAAAAAACAAACAATTAAATTATGCATAATATAAATTTATTTATGTAAAATGGGTCTATGTTGATCAACCCTCAGAATGAATATTTAAGCGAGTGGCAAAAAAAAAAAAGATTTTATTTGATATTTTTGTACAAAAAATAATTCCAAATTTTTTTATAAAATGAAAAAATAAAATAAAAACTCATTTGATTAGAGGCAGTAAAGTATATTATGAAGGTACGCAACATATAATAGTTATATATAAAATAAGTAAAAATTAACTTAAAACGACACCAACAGACAGGAGTTGCCACTGATGTCATTATTCAATTCTACTATCAGTTCGACATGGAATTACACGTTTAACTCCTAAACAAAACAAATTGACAGTGTTACTTTACGTCATTTATGAGCGTATATACTCGTGTTTAAACTTCATACTTAGATGCCCTCTTCTCAATAATCAATGCATAAGTATGACGGATTCAGAAAAAAACAAACATTGTTTAGGTTGACAATTATATTTTTTAAATAAAATTGGACATCAACTTTGCAAAAATATAAAGTATGGGTTTTAAAATTTATAAAATTGCACCCTTGTGGAAATCATGCCATTTAATTACTGGTAATGACTCGATTTGTACTGTAAATTGAACTCGACTCATAAATAATTACTTGTGCACAATTCCACCATAATTTGATCATCAAGGAAGGGAATTGTAACACTTTTAGTCGACAAGAAACCTTCAGAACAAAGTGGCAAAAGGCGTCTGATTGCCTTAGTAGATTCCGGTTCGTACTGATATATCGTTTTTCATAATACTACAAATGACGTCACTTAATTATTTTTACATGTGTTGTATGCAATTATTACTTTCCTTAACAGAACTGACCTTGTTAACTCAATTAAAAGGGTTAATTCATATAGGGTTAATAGCTAGCTATGGAGTAATATTCGACGCTCCTAGCGGACAATACGTTTTGACAACAATAACTACCTCGTGAAATTTTTGATAATGAGTTGTTATTTCGCTACTTGCTTTATGGATTTAAGTCCTCCTATTCTAGGATTACTTTATTTTTTTGTGTATAAAAGTGAGTTATTTTGATATGTAGGACCCAAGCAATCTACCCTAAGTATTTATACTTTGGTAATAGTATATGTATCAACTCAACATTCAATAATTGACCTTTTAATGTTGATCACAATATTATTCATGTAAATATTTGAGCACAACGATGTTTTTCTTGCCTAATATGGATATGTAGTCACGAGGATATTTGAAATTAATAGGTATAAGGTATTACATAGGATTTTGATTTTGATATCAAGTAAGTACAGAAAGCTACATAACGTAGGTATTTTTCAAACTTTTCCTTACCCTTTTGACAGTCAAAGTTGAGAGTGGATAAAAAGGTAGTCGTGAGTTTTGATTAATTGTCAGTCTTAAGACCGATTTTTATCGGTCTTACACTCTCATAGCATAATGATTATAGATTTTGAACAGCTAACTTAATTATGCATCGAAGCTCTCAAAAAATGTAAGGGGCCCCATGTTAATTTTCGGTATCAAACGAAAATGCTAACGATTTACAAACCATAAATATTATCCTTTAATTGTTAAACATTGATCACGTGGTACTTGTTTCACCACTTGGCTAATAGCTTGTGTTTATGTATGATATGATACCTTCGTAGGTATGTCCTTTAAGTAAGCGCATAAACAAATAAATGTTCATTTGTATTCATGACTTCATCTTTATCAATGCTTTTATATGCATGAGTGTGTATAAATGTTTTTCCTTCATTCAAATTCATTCAACTGAGAGAAAGAAACAGGCATTCTACATAATGGATGTAATCAGAGTGCAGTGGGTGTCAAATCTAAATGTTAAATACACATAAATGTGTGTTTGTTATTTTTGACACCTGATGAAGTTTTTAAACTTTTCTTTTTCTTTCTTATAGAAATAACCTTCGAAACATAATATTTAATAATGAAAACAAGGGCCATGCATATTGCACACAAAACAACAAGGAATCAATATCGACTCATGAAGATGTTGACCTTTCTTTTTCGTAACAAAAACATCCTTAACAACAACAATACCTAAGCTTGCAAAGTAGATAATTCAAACAAATATTTGTAAAGTCCGGATATTAAGCATACAATATATATGGAAATTGGGGTTGGTGTCTGATTTCATATTGACTACAATGTGTTCCTGCGAATCGTGAACGAACATTACGAAGCTCAATAATCTCAAACAGTACAAGTAGTGAGACATTATATATACAATTAAACCTCAAAGTGGCACCCTTGGTCTCTACTGTCACCTCGATCCTAAGACTAAAGGCCTTACAGGTCTTTTTCACGTACTTTTCTTACATGTAAGGCCACTCCTTCTCGATGGCAACATTTAGGGTATCCACATTCACATGGGAAGGGCAGAAGCCTTCCTCTTAATGGTGCCCAGGATCCCATAGTCAAGAAATTTGTAGTCTGGTGAGGACAGGGGCCACATTGATCAGAGACAGAAATCCGCCAGGTAATTTGTACACCACTTTTGAGTTTTTTTTTCTTATGGCCGGAAGCTTCCTCTTGAGGCTTTAGTTGTCGTTCTTCAAGAATTTAATCGTAGTAATAAGACCCTTAGAGTACTGAACGATGTAGCAGATCTTATCATAACTCATTCTCTTGTCAAGAAGCGCTAATACACTTTTTCTTTTGGTCTTCATCTCAGTTGGCCTTGGTCTGATGTATAATTTTTTTTTACAAGGATTGTTTATTTTTACTAGTTGATATCACGGGGGGAATTGGTCAATTATGTAGTAAGTTAATGGAACCTTATTCAATGCGTTTGGACACACTGTAAATATGCATTTACTTATCCTTCTTCAAATTCAAAATAAATGGACGATGAAGCTGAGCATCTTAATCTGTTACTAGGATTTGTTAGGAGTGGGGATTGGATTTTTGTTTGGAGGCTTTTTGAAAAATTTAGAAAAGTCTCATTTCACGAAAAACATTTAAAAATAATTTTGACATGGAAAACTTTTTTAGAAATGACAATAATTTATTTTCATGGAAAAAACATTTTTCGGAATATTTAACTTCCAAATTCTGATTACATCAAAACATAACTCACAAAAAAACGTATTTTTTTAATAAATTTGAGAATTTACGATTATCATGTAGGTTAAGGGGTCATTTCCTCCCCCCTCCCCCAACAAAAAGGAAATTAGAGTATATTTCAATATTTCGAAATAAGACAAATTTATATCCTTTTTATCATCTTAAATTAATTTATAATACAAAACTTGATTTTAATCACTATTTATTTTTAAATTGAATTTTTTTTATAGTTATAGAAAACACCTACTGTATTTTAAATTTAGAGGGCCCATCATCCTCTTTTGCACTAACAAATTCTCCATTAAAATTTCTAAAATTAATTTAAGTCATAAAAAACCGCACATTCTTGAATTTATTAAAAAAACATTTCCCAGACGCTCTGCAACGGATGTAGAAAATAAAAAAATATAAGGAAAATAAATAAATTAGAGTAATTAACCCATCTACTTTCAAACAGTGCACAGAGCCTGGATATATATAAAATCTCCCACCTTTGCTATTTAGGCACGTTGACATAGAGTAACAGAGTACAGAGATACTTAAATGAAACAATTCTAAGAAAAACTCGATAATTTACAAATCCTTTAATAGAGAATTACAATTATTATCTAAAATGATACTTCTGATTGCAATAAATTAGAATAAGGAAGTATTCAAGAATAGGAATTTCCGTTTTCAGATTGTATGAAAACGAGTTAAGAAGCAAGTTGTAGGTTTCAAATTAAGAACAAAGTAATACCATATCTAAGAATGATTAAAAATACCTTTATTCAGTTTTGCAATTGTTATTTATTATTCGAGAGCTACAGCTTTTTTGATAATAAAAAAAGAATGAAACTGATCATATCTCAACTTATTCCGAATATATGCTTGGGTCAATTTTATTTTGAGCTATTGATGTTTTGTTGATTATCTCAAGTAATGTTAAATAAGAAAAAAAGTTATACCTAGAGTTGTATGAAATATAAGCTGCCAATATGCTGAAAAAAAAGAAAAAAAACATTAACATGGTAACTATGACAATTTGAAGAATATTTTATAGTGGAGCGGTTGGGTTGATATGATATTTCATTAAATTAAATGCGATTAGCTATGAGAGGAAGGGGAAAAACAAACAAATATCACTCCTTATCTGGGACGGCCACAGGCAGGAATTACTTTTGATGTCGATCCTAAATTATACTCTGAGTAAAACAAGGATTATAAATCCCCAAGAACGACTATGTTACTCTCCTTCGTTTATGAGCAGACGCAGGAGTAAATTACTCTATAATATTCTCTATGAAACAATTTAAGAGTAATGAAAACAGCTTGGGTAAATCTACATAGGTCAGTGAATCTCAACCTATGTGCTATAGAGTGCGGTCTAGTGTGCTGCAGAGTCTCGATTATTATTATTAGTTAGCCAAGCGAAGAGGTAAAACTTAATAAAGGTTTGCTACTGCAAAACCAAAGCCTATCGAAGGAGACTGAGTCACGTGAAAATATGGGTGTAGTATGATGTATAACATAGTTGACACAAATATGTTAATGAAAGAGGAAGCGAATTTTTGGGTTGTTAATCTCTGAAAATGTATTTTTTATTTTCCAAAGATGTTACCATTATTATTTTATTCTTGACGAAAGAACATATAAGTATAGAGTGGTCACTACTGCACAGAGCTATTATTTTCAACTATATAACCGGTGTCCAGCGATTATTATTTGTATTTGTAAACATATAAGGTGTTTTACTCATTTATTTAGGAAGGTGTGCCTCAGTATTGTTTTAACAATCAGAAGGTTACCTGCAGTTATACAAGGTTTGAGAACCCCTGATCTATCTCATATTTTATACAACCATACCCATAGTAACCTCCATTAATCTCGGGCCAAATAAATTTGATATAATTCTTAATTTTTATAGATTATATTCAATGAATTATATAAAGTTATAAAAAGGGTTTTAAAGTTGAAATTACATAATATCTATGAATGTACTACTATATTGCCGATAATAAAAGACTCTTTATCACAATATATGAATCTATTTTAATAATAAGATACAAGCATCTATGTAACCCTTTTACTAAGAGAATACTTTATATTAAAATACCTTGACTTTAGGGTAAGGAGGAGGATTAAATATATTTATGCTTCTTCTTTTATTATTGAGAGTCTTGCAAATATCTCAAGTTCATTCATGCTGTATTAATAATGTTAATGTGGATAAAGACGGAAAAATAAAATTCGATACAAATTGAATTAATTAAATGAACCCTATATTTGTTAGCGTCATTAAAGATGAAGAAGAACTAACTGTTTTAGATCTTTCCGCTTTTTATAAATAAAAGTATTTCGCGTTGTATATGTGGTGCTTTAACTAAAAGTAAGCCTGAATAAAAAATCATGCAATTGAGACATTCTATTTAATGCAATTTAACATAAAAATATTTTCAACCACAGTCAAAGTAAACATAAATGATAACTTTACTCTTATAGTAGCCCTAATTTTGCAAAGATCACCTTTGGAATATTTCACTTTCTCACTTACCTCCTATAAATATTAACTATTCCCGGAGCGTTAATAGCTTTTATCACTTAGCTTTTATTCAGCATAGATCCAAAAGTTATTAACGCTGGTATACGATTAGTTCTATAAATTGGTAATTAATATATATGTTGGGTACAAGTTGCAACCAAAAAAATGAGATGTCTATTTTTAAATGAAGGATTTACAGTATTTGGGATGAGGAACTTGCAATAATTGAATGTTCCATTTATTAATGTTGTAATTTTTGACAATGTTAATGTTTAATCATATATATATTCATACATCCCAATCTTTCATAGACCTATTTGAGTCAATTATAGGGTTATTATTCAAATTTCTTGGATGAATTAAGATACACAATGTTTTTAACTATAGTTTAGAACCTTTATTATACTTATAAGATATGTATAGACACCGATATAGTTCTTAAAAAGTACCATTATTTTATTCTGAGGATCAACTTTAACTACTTCAAAGTAAATTTTTGTTATTCCCACTTGGTTAATAAAAATAATGGGTTGATAGAAATTATCAACCAATTCGTGGAAGATGTAATTCCAACTCTATTTCGAGTATAATCATTCTAGATTGTTTTCGTGTTGACTGGCAGCATATGATGATACTACAAGGGTATCTCATAATTCCTCAAAGGAAATAAAGAGTTTAAATCATATTTACACATGTACTTGAGTACGTGCCTCTAATAATAAGGTTCGATAACAACATCATCTTCTTTCTGATTATAAAACTATTATTTAAAGCATTATTTATTTCTACCTATCTAAGGATTTTTACATTTATTACCTTATAGAGGAAGTTAATAATTACCTAACATATTTATAGTATTTATATATCTACTCGTAAATAAATAATGAAGTTAACAGAGAATCATTCAGATATTGTTTTGGGTTCAGTCTTTTTTATTTATTTATTAAAGTAGGTATCTTCCCCCTATCAATAAAGGAGTTAATCAGTTTTAAAGTCGTGCCCTATATACCTCCATCCCCCAAAGTATATTAGAGCCTCATAACATACTCTTCAAAAGACTTATGTATTGCATTGATTAAATTTTTTAAATCATCTTCACAGAAACTATCATCCCTTTCTACAATATCACAACAAACATTATATGTATATATTTAAATTGCAAAAAAGTATGCCCATACACAGGGGACCTATAACTTGGAGTAGCCAGTTATTATAAATTAGAATTTTCATTAAGAAACCAAACAACAGGTGAAACATAAATAAATAATTCTTGTATTTATCTCATGTCTCTAAGATGTAAAATGTCGGAGCAACACCAAAAAGGTAATACGTGTGCAATTTTGTCCACGACAAGAAGGCTGCAGATACCGTTCGAATTTCCATCCAGACTGACTACAACACCAAAAAGTCAATAAAGGTCCCATACAGGCAAGAATAACCAAAACTTATGCATCCACATCATGGCTTAGTTCTGGCCTGCCTACAACATCAATAAGTGTATTACAATAAAGTAGAACCAAAACTTTTGCATCAACAATATGGCTGAATTATGGACTACCTGCATGTGGCCCTCAACCAGTCCTGCTAGACATTGTAGTTGGTGGTGTCTTTGATAAAAATGTCAGCCACATCTTTCATCCAAATTTTTCATCATGGCAGCATGTTACATCTTGAACACGGCCTTCATCAGCAATATATTCCTATCTGTTACTCCGGTGTGTCGAGGCTGTTATTGCTTATGAAGGAACACATAATGCATAAAAAACCAGGCTTAATATAGTGTTTAAACATATCACTAATTGTTTTTGTGTTGTCTTTTCTTTATTTGATAAAAATCCATTCTTTTTGTTATTTAATCTTGCTGCTTCAAGTTTTTGGGTTCCTAACTCTGAATAAAAATAAAAATAAAGAGGTGATTCAACAATACATTCTGTATTCAGATATGAAACAGTTTATCATCATTATTTACCTAAAACATAAAAAAATGTGTGCGTATTTTAGGTTTATTCCTAGGATTTAATTCGTTTTTGCAAGTATGAAACGGACATTATATCTATAATGTTAGATTTAAGGATGTCATTTTTGTGAATAAAAATTAGTACAAAGGGAAGGCGGAGGGATACTTATGGTATTACTAAATTAGTGATGAAAATTGACTGCATTTTTTAGCTCACCTGTTTTTTTTTTTTCGTTTTTTTTTGAGTAGGCAAACTGAAGATTAAATTTTATTTTTTCAATCCGTTGCCATCATTATTTAACTCCTTTTCTACTACATATATACAAAATATCATTAATATATACGAGACTGAATTGAACATTTTGTGTGTGCACTTAAAAGACGGATAGTAACCTTCAAGATTTGTGGCAAAGTTATAATTGTAAGTCCATGTTGGACTCAGAGTAGAATTGAAATAGACAGTATATCTTGACTATATCTTAATATATTTCCTTCTCCCACTCCCCTTTGTCAGAGGTACTTACTTCTAGCTGATATAATGTAACGTTATATCATCTAATCTACTCTCCTCAAAAACATTCTTCAAATTTTCAGAGTTACCATGTTAATTTTCGCTTTATTTATTTTGGACATGCCAAAATGCTTTCGACTAGTATCAATGCACTGAATTATGACCTTTGTTAATATCACCTATCTATTAGATAAATTGAGTAGGGAGAAAAAATTAATTTTGTGTATAAAAAGGATAGTTTTCGCCATTTAAAAGAGCAATAGTGTAAGGAAAATGTTATAATGATATATTATTTCATAAATATTTATTTTATCATGCATTTATACAACAATTTGCCCATCGAATAGGCGAGAATGCTTACTTCAGAGAAATCAATTATATCGTGATGAACTATAAAGGAATGATCTAAAAATAAAAAAGAGCCCACGCAGCACCCGTTTTTTCTTTTCTAATTTCTAAACTTAGTTATTTTAATTACAAAAATGACATCCTTGATTATCTTAATCTAGGTTTGGAGTATAAAAAGAAAAAAAAAGGAGACCTGTATTGTATTAAACTGTTGTTGTGGTAAATTTCCCTCATTTAAAAGGATTCTAGAGCTTGATTGGGCATAATTTATTAAGGATGTGTATACCGCATGATTTGCAATGCATGAATTGTAAAAAAATTAGCCCAAGCAAGATATTTCCAATGGGTATAAAACTTCCAGAAATAATCCTAATTCTACATATATTGGACAAAAAATAACGCTACAGGAAAAATAAGGAATTTACTTTTATGGGCCTACATGTAGTTAATTTAATTGGGAGCCCACTCTAATTTTTGAATATTAATTGGCTATGAGATGATTAAACTTCTTCAAAAAATGGACAAAATTGAACTTTTTTGGGCATCATTTTTACTATTTTGCATTTACATTTTTCATTTTCACTTGCACCAGTGAATATTTCAAAAGATTTTTTTTTTTTTTTGTAATCAGATGACTCTGAGCGAAGTTATGCCCACTAAAGTTCGAGAATCTTTCCAGAGGGCCCAAACTTTCAGGAACTACCCCATGGCCCCTCGTGCTCCGCTTCAGTTTAAAATTTCTGACTTAATATTTGTTTATGGGGATAAATAGTCTGACTAAAAATTATCAAAATTGTTGAGGTTGTAGTTGTAGATTTTTATTTTTAGTTAAAGGGTCATTTGTCTAATTACATAAATATGTATGTATGATTGCAAAAGAAATATGAAATTAAATCCAATTTGAGGCATAAGTCTTGAGTCCAAGTCCTCAGTCGAGTAGTAAATATTCAACATCTAGACTTAGACACTTAAATAAAAAAGCTATCAAATTATTTAGTACCTACTAAAGTTTTTTATTCATTTCTATATTATTCAAATACATTAATGCCAAGGACACTCACTTTAACTCCTCAATGATCCTTGAATAATAGCTTTCAATTTAAATTATATTTAGCAAATAGATTTGCCCATTAAGTGCAATTTAAAATACTTGGAACAATTAAGAGAAGGTAGGGTTGCAAATGAAATTTTTTTGCTTGGCATGACATGTCAGTTTTGAAACTTCTCCATAAGGCTTCATTTTTTATTTGAAAAAAAAAATGAGTAGTAAAGTGTAAATATTTCACATTCCTATCTTACTTCCATTGAATATAAAAATTTATTGAGGAAGTTCTTAAATATCTATATTAAAATAGGTATTACAGCATATTTATGTAATTAAATGATAAAAAAATGTTATAATTTTTCTTTTGGTAGGAACAATTTAACGTTTTTGTTTCTTCAACACAAAAGCAAGCTGGAATCGATTACAATGTATGGATTATGTATGTATACACTGACAAACTATCGTCAGTTTCAATCAACAAAATTCATATTAACTCTTAGAATTCCCCTTAAAGTAGACAAAATTGACCGTCACAATAAGAGAATAAGAGCTTGACGGATTTGATTTGAAAGGCCATGTCAGGTCAATATATATATATGCCTCTTTAATTAAAAAAGTTTAAAAATTATAGCTAAAATTATAGTTTATCTGATGTGATCCTAAACATTTGAATACAAAGCCTCTAATACACTCTCGAAAATGTACTTTTATTATGATGACGTCTTCAGAGGTGTCTACAGGATTTTTTTGGGGAGGAAGGCTGGGTCATTTCATTTTTTATAAATGCCAAATTTGATAACTGATTTGTTTTAAAATACCCAAAAACTTTTTTTTAAACTTTAGAATTTTTTTTTTTTTTTTTTTTTTTTTTTTTTGCAAAATAGACTAACTTAAAATAAATAATAGGATTAAGAGGATTTTTGATTGTGATAGGAATGGGGTAGAACAGCAAAACGCAGACTCGAGAGATGGATATAGAAATACATCAATTATTGCATCCCAAATTAATCATTTTATTTTTATGTTGCAACTTGTAATAATTTCCTTTGTAAAAGTATCGACCTATACAACGTCGCAATTTGTAAACAAGATATACTTGGTGGAAATTTGAAACTTAAACACTTGTATTATATTGATTTGAGAGGTTCTGTGTAAGGAAATTAGAATTGTCTGTAATTGTATAGGTACCTTCTGTTTTTGGAATTTTTTAAGTCTGACGAGAAATGTCATCCCAGTTAGATTCAAGACTTAGGGCATCTACTCTTCTTCGTGTAAATTATACTCCAACAGAAGTGGCCAGGCTGACGGGAATGGCTGGCAAGACCATCTACAATTTTAAGAAGAGGCTATACTACAACGAGACCATAGAGAGGAAGAGGGCTCTGGAAATTAGCCCATCATTAATGTAGATACCCTCAAGGACGCCTCTCATCTGGTTTCCGGAGGGTCACTGTCATGTACAACGACGTTTTTAAGACTAACCTGTTTCCCTGGATCATAATAAATCTCTCTGACGCCATCTAGTCTTTCAGCAAGTTGCCCCAAATTCAAACTTAGAAAATTAAACAGAATTTCTGAGCTAACAAAATTGCTTTCTCGCACAAGAGAATGTATCACCATACATTCTGGATGTCAATCCCCTCGACTTTTCCTTCTGGCCACACATCGAGAAGAGGGCCTGTAGCATCTGTCACCCGAACGTTGAATTCATGAAGGCCTTCATCGACGAGGAGTGGGCTCCCATGGGTCTGAACTTCATTTTGTAATACTTGCAACTCTTTTTTCAAGAAGCGTGCCGCCATATATGTGGCCAATGGTGACTGAATTGAATAAATCGATTTGACTTTGGCTATGTATCAAAAAACATTAATAAAGATGTATATTAAATGTATAATAAAAGAATCACAGGTTTTTTTTTTCTTAGCGTGTAAGTTTTAATTTTTGTTCAAGATTGTTTTCATCTTTATGTATAGATATATATGTAGGGAAGATTGGACCCCCTTTTCTCAAATATGAAAAATTTATAGTCACATTATTGTACAAAATAAAAACTTTTTTGACGTATAAAAGTAATTTTAAACTCAGTGAGGATACATTTAAGATAATAAAAGGCTTTTGTCAAAGAGGACAGTACTAACTAGTGCAGGTTTTTTTTAAGCCAAAACAGTGTTCTAATTAGGCTTTTGAGAGTGAGTTTCTTCGATTATATTACTGAGTAGTGAACAACAATATGAAAATATTTGTACATTAAACTGCTATAGATAATACCGCAGAAGTTAATTCTGATTCAACACATTTAAAAGTCCAATAGTTATTCCTCCAAAATATTATTTGGCATTACTTGAAAGTAGATTTTTCTTAAAACTAAAGATACATTTATACTATAATATATATATATATATATGAGGGTGAAAGTTCACAGGGCGAAACTTATGCAAGGCAAAATTCCTGGGGCTACACACCTTTTCTTGCATCTAATTCTCTCTCTATAGACAGATTTCATTACCTCCAAGAGATCAAACTCCTCCTATGTCCATGTTATATTTAGAAACATTATCAGGAATAGTCAAGTTGAAATAGTCAAATTGTCATCTTTATTTTACTATTTTACCTCAGAACAAGGGAATATCTTTTATATTATCCCTAGATAAATAATGGGACCTATTATTTTTGCACACAACACTTTCGACAAGATTATTATTACATGTGGGATTGAGAATAAGTTCCCACAAGTTTAAGTTTGCGATATTAAGTCAGATTATCTTTAATTTCCTATGCAAAAAATATATTTTTATAATTCACTATCCTTACCCTATTGGTAAGAGGTTAAATTTTTAAGCACCTAACTTTAAAATGAAATAAAAATATATAAGATGATTAAAAATTTATCCAAATCAACATTCAGAGTTACAAAAACATTTCCAATTGAAATTTAATATGTAGATCTTATACTTTACGAGATAGTAACTTTTCTCCTCAAAGCCATAATTTTGAATTATACAACAATTGCACTTGATTTGAGCTAAAGTCTTGAGCAATGCGGCGCCCCAGTAATTTATTCAAAGTTTTCTTTATTCATATAATATCAAGAAAATACTTTAGACGATAGATAAACATAAATTAATTAACAAGTGGTGCCTGTATATCGAAAAATTTATACTTATATGTAGTTTTAAATTAATTAACCTATCACCAGTAATGGGATTACATGAGTAGTGGTACTTGTATACCACTATAATACAAGTATGGCATACAGCACAAGTAAAAAAAATACATTTTTTTTAACACTCTATATTTACATTCTTTTATAAGTTAATTATAAGTTATAATATTTGCAATCCATTATTTTAGCTTTTGTGTTTTTTTACCATGACTTTCAATTCACTATTAAAAATATGGAGTATACAAAAACTATAATTTGCAACAATGCGAATGTGTATTAGTATAACAATTACATGGTGAATGAAGAAATGAGCCAGGGAGAAAATTACTAATAAATATATAATTTGCAAATTATATTTGTAAAAAGAGGCAATGCAATGAGTTTGTACACGTTTTCGAAACAATGTGTTATTATATATATTCAAGTTGAATCTATTTTAAAATAAGTTGAAATTCCTTCCGGTAGACGTAGATAGTTTTTGTTGCCATATAAAAATATCTAAAAGTGTTTTATAAGTACAAATGTTTTTTTTTAAATCATAGAGACTTGGTGAGATTGTAAATAGTTAAGCCAATGGGGTTACAACCGATACAGTTACATATGTACTATGTAAAATGGAACACAGCGTTCACAATACTGCATATTTCATTTTCTGAATATACAGTTCATATATTGATATTAACTTCATTCCTCTACGGAATCAATGAGGAAAACATTGGCAAGTAAACTGTGTGCTAAAAGCAATCAAACCTAACAGGAAAACTATGACTATGGGAGAGACACTCCATCAAAAGTGAAGTGATATTATCTGGCATTAGGATCCTCAAGGGCATATAGGCCAATTACATGTGACAGAAAGATATCGCCCTAATGGGAGCGGAGTTGATCCACAGTGCAGGACATGGTGTTAATCTTTCTTCTTAGAGACGTTTGTAAAAGATCAGATGAACTTTACAATCTAAAGTTTCAGAACTGCAGATCAGTGCTTCATTTGAGAAATAACGATAATATAAGGAGAATACACTTTTATTTCGAAACAAAGCAGGCGAATCTATGTGGTAAATTGGAATCTATTATTTGAGGATCATCAATTGATCCCAACATAAAGTTTGATATATTTCAAGTATAAAATTATATTTGTCCTTAATATTTGTTACATATGATACTATAGTCAGGCATCCAAGCTCAATTGAATATATTTTTAGTAATATATTTCTAAGCTGTGAATTGTAGCTATGTAAAAGAATATCAAATTTTTTATATTACTGAGGATAGATTATTATTTCTAAATTAATAAATGATTATAAAATAAGACATTATACATAATAAATAAATTTTCCGCCCCCTTTCCATCCCCTTTTTCATTAAGGTAAATAGTTAATAACAATACATAAGAAAATATTATATGAAACCTTGATAGTCAATTATATAATTTATAAACAAATACTATATAATCACAAAAAAATTGTATACTAGAATTATATTATACTTCAAGAACTGTTACAGAAGGTGGAACAGAAATATGGTACAAACAATATATTAAAAGAATACTGTCTTTGGGGTAAATAAACCCCACAATGAAGTAACAGAGATTAAAAAATGTATAAACTGGAAATAAATTGGTTCTGTCCCACGTCTGGTTAAGTACCATTTTGTCCCTGTTATCGGTCCTAACAAAACGTTACACATTTTTAAGTGCCCACTAAAGGCATCATTTTTACTAATATTATAGAAAGTATTTCAATTTACCTATTAAATTAGTATTTTTAGCATTAAAAATATATATATTTTTAAAATACGTGAATATATAGTTGTTATTCTTAATATAGGCCGAACATTCGTTATTTTCTTCCAGAAATGACAAAAATTTTGAAGACATAGAATGGTAAAGCGGTATTTTTATTTTCAAAATACAATACATAGGATCTCCAACACTCTTAGTCCCTTAAATTTAATCTAACAATAGCACTTCGAAAAATTCTATAGAAATGGCTGGAGATCAAAATATGAGAGAACTTTCATCATCGTCATAACATCTCTTTTCAAAGTTATATAAATTTTTGTAAGACAGTTGGAACTGCCGGAATCAATGAAACAGTGAAATGCAAAATATGCTCCCATGAAACATTAACAATAGAAATACGTCCACACTATAGAGGGATGTCAATGGAGAGATCACAGGAAAATATAGTCAATCTACGCTGGAAGACCTATTCAACAGTAACAACAGTAAAGGGTATTGATTTAATTACCTTATAAGTATAGATTCTCATATTTTGGTACCAAAAGCTCACGGACTGGGCAGACAACCGACATCTCATAGGCCATTTTAGCCCGATCAACCTATATATAACAATATATATATATTTTATTCGATTGTAATAAAAATAACAATCTTATTAAGATGACTAAATACGTATATATATGTAAAAAATTAAATGTCGTAATCGATTAGGAGCTGAACTCCATCAAATAGCATGTAGATTATTCATTTAATCAATTTGACAATGATGGAGAGTAAGAGTGTCGATATGATCGTATTAAATAACATTTTTGTATGAACAAAGTGAAATTTGACAACCTATCAAACTTCATTAAAATGCAGGGAAATCCATGCATTTTAGACACTGTGTACATCATTAGCCTGTCATGAATTGCCTTTATGTAAAGAGCTTCAAGGACAGATTTTTATACTAACATATACAAATGTATACACCTAAAAATTATGACGATTGTATAATAAGTAAAAATTAATCATCTACATACAACTTTTGTCAAGGATTCTTGGCTGTAATAATATTACTACTTCTTCTATTAATTAAACGCCTATTCAAAGGTTTCGAAACCTGGAATATAGAAAATTATATTTTCTTCTTTTGGCAATCAAATCAATTTTACTTTCGTAAGAACTGTTATACATCAAAATATATATACTCATATATATAACCACATAAGTAGCTAAGTGGGTAAATGTAACTACATACCTTTCATATGCTTTATTTTGATGATATATGAAGTGTATCTAATTGTTAAAGAAGAACAAGGGTCTAATTAAAAAAAAATTGTCTGGAGCTCAAGGTAGCTATTATGTAAATTCCTCTCGTTTATGTCATTATCTCTCTTGTATGCTGAGCTTTGCAATTTAATCAATATATTATTATGCATAAATATAGAAGGCTTGTTACAAAATATTTGAGATTCATTTTACTATACTTATCTATGTTAAACTGATGTTGTCTTGTTTTTATTCATTTTAGTGTATTATTATATTTTATTATTTATCTTTATACATATACATTTATATATACAGGTTTATATTATAAAAAACATAAAACTTACATAATATCAATTGCTAGGAGGAATTGCGTTATACTTACAAAAATAAGTATTTTAGCTTCAAGTTAGACTTTTTAGCCAAAACCTACAGTTAAAATTAAACTAAGAAACTAATTATTTTGGCTCATAAACACAGTGTGCCTTGAAGACTTTAACTCTGCGCTTCAGAGGTTATAGAAACCTGGCAATAGTGCACAAGAATTACCACACTATCAAATCTATTACCGTCCGTATTGAGGATCCTGATGTTAAACACTGCCTACCTCGTATCTGTGGAAATACATATCTGGAGGTCAAGGTCTACAAGGGAGTGTGGCCTCGGATTAAGATAGTTATTAGAGCTGAGTGCTCAAATATAAAATCAAATTTGTGCTGATCACTATTGTCAAATGATTTTGTAAAAGAAATGTTCACACAAAACCTATCGTTTAAATTTTATTCATGAAGAATTGAAAATAATAAAATGTGTACCACTGGATAAGATCAATCCTCTATATACATATATCCAATATACAAATGTATATTGGATATCTACCATCATGAACATAAAACGTATTTTCAATATTTAAAAGAATTGTCAAAGAAAAAAGGAGTGGCTCAAAAGATCTTATTTGGTACATGTCAAAAGAGTTAAACTTGAAGATTTCATTATGTCTGTCCATATATGTATGTATCTTTCTTAATTGTCGTCGATATGACAATCAGGATTTTATAGAATGCAATTAAATATTTTGACCTTCACGAATAGTAATATTGCACCAGGGTCAAATCATCATGCAAAGTCGTTTTTAAGGTATCTCCATTATGCAAAACTTGTTTGATGTAGTTCTTGAAATGGTCTCTTGGCCAGTTTTTGAAGTATTCGTGAGGAGGATGATAGATTTTCAGTTAATACATTAATAACTAATTACTGTAAAAAAAATACATTGCTGTTATGACCTGTTTTATAAAAGACAATTAAAAAAATATTTAACAATTATTTACCCAAATATTGTAAGGTTCATGGAGGGGAGGATCTATTCCCTGCATCTGCCCCACGTCTTCCACCCTTTTGAATTATAAGCTATTTATTATCTTTTTTAAGTCTCAAAGATATTTTCTAGGGAATTGTGTTTATACAAATACCACACCACTAGCGTACTGGTATTGATTTATAAACGATTCATAGAGAGAATTGAAGATATTGATAATTATATTGAATTTGAAATAAATATAAATTATTCTTAAGTCACTAAATTTGAGTAGTTTTAACTTATGTAAAATTAAACAATTCCATATTAAATGTCATCAATCTTTTATAAATAGTAAACTTAATTAATAGCAAATCCAATGTAATTAAAGAATGGTATAAAAATATGCATTATTAATTTACAAATGAAGAAGGAATTCCCATCATATCGACGTTTCAGGATGTTTTCATTTAATATCTGAGCTAAGTGCAATCCCTCTTTCAGTCAAAGTAGAATTTGTTAATGGTTAGTAACTCCGATATGGCCAGGATTTTTTTTTTCAAAAATTTCGTTCAAAGGGTTAAGTAATTTATTCAAATTTATTTTTTTAATTGGTCAGATGGAGTTGCACTGATTAAGTATAAGTAAAGATTATATTATTACATCTACTCCATATGACCTAGGAATTTTGTGAGAAAATCTATATACATACATTATTTTTCTTTCTCTTGGAATAACTAAGGTGCAAACCTACGCAGACTGAGTTCAAAAGAAATCCACTTTGCTGCCAAAAATATATTCAATAATTTTTGCCAGTTATTCTCCAACTGCTTCTATCTCAGGATGTAACTTCTATTTAACAACCAACACGATTTTTTTAAATTAATTTTCTCCTAAACATAGCATTCGATTAAAAAAAAAGGAGTATAAATATCATTTCAATAAATAAGAATTATTATTAGACAATATCATTGTTTTTGGCGTCAAGGACTCGATTCGACCTCAGACACGGGAGCAGGTCTTAATGAAAGTCCCCTTTGGAATATTCTGAAAGGCCGGTATCCTGGACATCAGATTGGATTTTTTATTGCAGGAGAATCTGTTGGTGTGTTGCTCAACTGAACCCTACACAGAGAAGTCTTGTTTCTATTTCCTTTTTTTTATTCCTGCAACGCAGGCAACCTCTGCTGGTAATATATAAAAATATAAATTTTAAAATATAGATATTAAGAAGGTTTCAGCTCCTTGATTGTGTATTCATTACAGACCTCCCTTGAATTTCCCTTCTCACTTATAAAAAACAACAAATTCAAATAGAGAGATCTAAATTCCCAACTTAAAATAGTGATTAAAATCACCCCTGAACATGACTCTATTAGGCTTATGAAAATATTTTGTTTGAATGGAAAAAGGGTGATCAAAGTATATTATTAACATATTAATACCTATTATGCATTAAACAAAAGTAACTTATGTACTACTAAACATATGGCCCATCTTTCTTTGTATAGGGGAATACATATATGAGTCCTGGCAACAAAAAATCAAGCAAATTGGATTTTTCTCAAAATTTAAGTGTCGATTACATATGTATCCTTCTGCAAATTATTGTTCATTTCTATTCACAAATTATACTTATTAATCTGTTAAGTGTGCTGCCAATTGCACTCAAAGTAATTTTAATTAATGGCCAGAGCACAAGAATGGTAAATTGATGGGTTTTATTTAAAAAGAGCCATATCGGGATCAATATAAGTCTCCTAAATCCAATAAAGGTTTCAAATAATGTCTTAAATTCTTGGGTATCTTATTTTTTCCCACAAATTTGAATAATTAGCATATAATCGATTCAAATATGTCTATTTAATATTGGGCTATATGTACATGGATTGAATGCTTTCCACCCTACCAATTTGGCAGACTCTATTGGGCAAAAGCAGGATCTTAAGCAGTTGATTTTTAACTGTTTTGCTAGATAATTTGTTCAAACCTGCACCAGTTTAAAAAAATGGAATCAATTGACGAATTCCTAGTCCAAATATTTGGGAAAGGCACTGAGCCCTCCGGTGAGGAATCCTCACCGGAGCGACATTATAAAAACTACTCGAACTCCGGAACTCAGTGAGACGTTCGTTTGCAAGGTAAGAAGGGATTTTGAGGCCTCTAAAGGTGTAATTTTGAGAAAACATCGATACAGTTGAGTCTCAAATTGTTCCAAGACATTTAAACGACTTCATCTAGCCGGAATTTGGCCTTTCAACTCACCAGATCTGAATCTGATGGATTTTTTGTGTGTGTGTGGGGAGCGATCGAAGGACAAATCAACTGAACCACCAGTAACGCCTAATAGGAACTTTTCAGATTTGCCAAGGGAACGAGTGGCAATTCATCAAGCTTTTAGAATCTGGGTTTATGTTGTTAATTGATAACTTGTTGGAGAGAAAATTGCATATAAAAAAAATTGTACACCCTTTATATTTGAAATAAAAAGATACATTTGTATTTTCTTTTTGATTTTGTTGAAGATTGTTTGTATATTGATGCACCTCTTATATCATAATAGTTTTTTAATTAAAACAGATACATGATTAGGCCTTATAGTAAAGGCCTTGCTGCTGTTGTAAATAGGAGTGTTTTAAGAGGTATTTGATTGCTTGATATATTACTTTTTGGGGGTGGATGATGCCAGGAATTTTCATGTCAATTATGCATATGTACATTAATTGGTCTCCTTAGATGGTACAAACTCATTTGAAAATCCTTTCTTTTTCATTTTTGGTATTTTTAATTCAAAGAATGAGACTGCATAAAAAAAACCTTTAGGAACTGGTCAAATTATTTAAATTCATACAATGTATATAAATAGTAGTATTGCCACTTTATTCGAGGTTTGTTTTTGTTAATTTTTTGAAAAAAAAGCTCCTCAAAATGAAACTATTCGTTAATAAATATAATCCCAAATACCCATGCAAAAAATTGTATAAATTTAAACCAACCTTGAGAAACAATGTCATACATTTCCCAAACAATATCTTCATAGGCATCTTTTTGAAATTTCATTATTATATAAATATAATTATATGAATACATAGTAACAACAAAAACAAAAATTGCTTATACATTATTTTGGATCTCAAGGCTAATTCATTACAGAAACATCAGTACTGCTTCTTGCTTTATGAGAGTTCATTTAATTGTAGGTATCTATGAATTTATATATATGTATATCACTTTATTCGTGGTTATTCTGAAGAATGAGGAAGTGGAGTTCATATTTTTGTTTCTCAAAGTCCAAAGAGTAATGTGTAATATTTCCACTTATTGGGTTAAGAGGATGAGTTCCTCTCTCTTTATCTCTTGGTGTTTGCTCTAAACACCAATAAAATCACTAGTGGTAGATACAAAATGAAGGTCCTTGAAGACAAAATAATGTCGGCGGATTATATTTGAATGTTTTTTGTTTTTTTTTAATTAGAATGGAATCAGTCAACCCTAATACAGGGGTGTCCACAGGATTATCTTTAAGGGGCCTGTTTTTTGTTATTTATTTGGAAAAATAATCAGAAATAAAAATTATTTAAAAAAACAAAAAAAATAATACACAGCTGTTTCCAAAAAATGTAATTTTTTGAAGAAAAAAAAATCAAATATTAATTTTTATGGAAAAAAATATCGAAAACTAAATTTCAAATATTATTATTTTTTAATTTAAAAAAACCACAAATATTTTGAAATATTAAACTTTTTTGAAAACAATTTCAGATATTAAACTTTTTGGGAAACAATTTCAAAAATTTAACTTTTAGGAACAAAATCAAAAAATCCATAGCTATTCATAAAAAAAAATTCTATTTTCTGGAAAGAAACGGTAAAATTTTAGAAGCATACTGAAAATACAGATTTAAAGAATTAAGAATATTTTGTTTAATTCTCTGGGTGTAAAATCAATTTCACTTACGGAAGTTTAAGAACCGATCAACTGGAAGGGACAAGAAGTCCCATATCTCAAAGGAATCTGTAGGGGGTGGGATATATGGGCCCCTCCCTCCAAATTAAGGATTTTTTTTTCCTTTTTACTAGAAATTTTGATTTTTTGTGATTAAGTTTGGATTAAAAAAAAAAATATCGTTAAAAATTATAGAAATCCCCGTTGCTCATGGACAACGCGCTCGGGAGAAGTAATTCTCTTGAATTCAATGTGCGTTCGCGCCCAATCGATTCATAGAGAGAGAAATTTACTATCTGTATATGGTTTTCACCAATTACATTCCTAGGTCAGATAGTGTAAAAAATTATAATAATATTCGATCATATTTTCCAAAAAATTTAATTTAGTGTGAAAAAATGACTTTTTTTCTTATTATTTCGAAAAAAACAAATATTTGAAATTTAATTTTTGAATTTATTTTCCAAAAAATTTAATGAAGTGTTTGGCATACAATAGTAGCTAGAACAATTTAATATTATAGCTATTAAATTATATTATAAACGAAATATCATTAAAAACGGATGGAGACTCATTCGATTCCCATATAGTATATATGAATATTTCTTAGAAACTTTTATCAAAAATAAAAATTCAATGTTGTTACTATAAGAATATCAAATTCCCGAGTGGTCCATTAAAATCTGAACACTTTGAGTTTTAAAATTCAACACGATATAGTTTATTAATTAACAATAGAATTTTAATCACATTAATACCATAAATAGATGTGTGTCTGGGCTCTCTTCATCTGTAATGTAGCCATTCTTAACTCCAAGGATTACTTCCAAGTAGTGGTGGAAGGCCTGACACGCGCTGCGGAAGTAGTCCTCTGTCATGGCGTCCCAGTGTTGGCTGTAAGTGGCTTTGATTGCCTCGGTGTTTGAATGAAGGATACTGCAGGTCTTCCCTCTACAGGGGCCCAAAAGGTGTATTCGAGGGAGTTGGAATCTGGACTGTAGAGAGAGAGGCATAAGTGTTAAAAAAGAGTTGAAAAGAATTGAATAGACCTATTTAAAAACCATTCAACAGAAGAGAAACGGGGGAGATGGGTTTATTTCCTTGCTGATGTCAAAAGTGGCCTTTTACTCTCACAAGGCTGTTTTCAGCCACTTTTTTGATAGCTCTCTAGACAATCTGGTGTAAAACCCTAAGATCTGTTGTATGGGCCCTCTTGGACTTGAGGGAATTGACCTAGGTTTTTTTCTTTAACTCCTTGGGATCCAGTTTAGTGTTGTTGTTATTTTTTTTACAAAGCCTTTCTTCCTCTCCAACGTTTTACACTTGCTGACGGAGTAGATGGTGGTCTTGAAGACGCCTAACTGCTTGGTGTGCGTGAATGGAATATTGTCGATCATGTTCAAGTGCGATTTTATCGACTTATACCTAGGTCAGGTTTTCGTTTTGTAACTAATTGCTTATGCTTTAATTTATCGAAATTTGAATTGATTTCAATCACTCACCGTTTATTAATTATTTAATTTCTAAGTTTTCAAATTTTATAAACACCTGGCATGCTATTGAATAGAGTAGCAACAGTTTATGACATTAAATGGGATTTGAATTGAACTAAAAACAGAATGACGGCGTCATGTTTAGTACTGTTCAATTCAATCTCCATTCTTCCGGTATTTTTATCACTTTAAAAAAAATTGTTCCAGGATCTGAGACAGATTCAATATCTTACTATTTGAGAACGATTAAATACGGTCTATTGTTTAAAATGCCAGTCCTCATCGAAATATCCGTATGGCTTCTGTCACAGAAGATCAGACCAAAGAAAAACACATTCTTGCATTAAGTCTTAACACTTATATAGGGAATCTGTCAACACAAAAACAAGCTAGAAATTATTTTTCTCAAAATAGAATCGGAATTACATTGTATTATTCAAGAAGTTATCGTCAGTTTCTCACGACAAATTATTTTTATTAGTCCATTGAGTGTGCCACAAATTAATTTTTAAGTATCCAATATTGATTGGCTTATTACAAAATTGGAAGGTTTAATTTGAGAGGCACTATTGGGGCCAGTAAACGTCTCTTAAATTAGCAAACTGTTCTAAACTATAATGGAGATTCTTGAGTATCTTAGCTCATCCTACCAATTGGAATAAGAAGCCAAGAATTGACTCAAATATGTCCATCAAGTTTTGGGCTACTTATTGATTATAAAATAAGTAATAAATTGGAATATTTTCCTTTGCTTGATTTTTGTTCAAGATTATTTTTATGTTAAGAGACTGCATAAGTATACTGATGTTAGTGTTAAGACAACAATATAACATATATCTACATATCTGCAGGCTATAATGTTCTTTTATGTAAGGGGAGATCTTTCCTATAAAATAAATTTATATGTATGTATATAAATTGTAATGACCTTTCCATTAAACACATATTGGTTGTTATATCTAATCGTAGAAGAGATGTGAAAAGATTTCGTATTCATGGGTTGTTCATCCTATCAAGGATATAGGATTTAAAAAAGTATATATGTAGATACAATGTATTTAAATTTCAGATGTATGTTCTTCTATTTTTCTACTTATTGGGTGATAATAACGAGTAAGAGAGTTGTTTATGTTAATGGGAGATTTTTGAGAATGTCAAAAGCTATGTTAATTGTAGTTGAGATCTATTTTTGGTACAGAGAATAGTTTCTTTACCTTGAGAAAGTCCATAGTGAGGGCATATTGAGAGTTCCTTGCATAAATTGTGTTAGTGTTTGACGATCAACCCTTCTAACACACATTGCCAGAGAGGATCCAACCTTTATGACATCCTCATGTTGGTATTACCACCAAGCTTGGCAAAAATTATTTTTTATAAGATTTCTATAACAGCAAGTTGTTTTTGCGTCACCACCATGCTTGTACATAGGATCAATTCTCTAAACCCTATCATCTCCATGAAATAAAGTTTGTAAAGATACATACCAACATATAGAAAGAATAATTTTTAAAATTTTTGCTGTTTTTTTTCCTTTTATTGTTTATATATTTCTTAGTAAAAAAATTGTTTTTAGAAAAATACTATTTTAAGACTATCATGGCCTAGAAGGCCAAAAAAATTGTTACTTGAACTGTCCGTTGATTCTTAAAAAGATACATGAAAAAATTCAGCAAAATCTATTGATTAATTTGGCTGTGAATCCTGGACACACCCACATAGACATTCGCAAATAATCTTTAACAATATTCAAGAAAAGACGGTAATCCTAATTATTTCAATATTCAGAGTTGTCCAAAAGTTTGAAAAATAAGTCTCTAATATTTTGGTGCAAAGGGTTATATCTGCAATTTAAATACATAGTTGTAACACAATCTGGATTTAATCCTTCTCTTCTACTATAAAACGAATCTCTTTAAAGCTTTTTTTATTTGTCGAGATGCATCATATGAGAAAAGCTGTAGAACATCTTTAGCGTTTTGCTAAATCACTGCTCCAACTATGTCGGATTTTGATAACTTCAATTGGACTCCGTTCCGTACAAATATATAACATGAAGGAAATTCAAGAGACTTGAAATTTTCATAACAGGCCATGAAGTGGACTCCAAGGTCAGCTAGAAATCTGGACAATATCTGGAAGTTAAAGAAAAAACTTAATTTAAAGAGCCCTACAGATCAATAGTTAAAAGGGCTATAGATATAATTGTGTCAAGGACTTCAATGAGTCAAATCATCCATCAGAGTCCATAGATGATTTCCCTTAAGTTTTGTTACGGTCAGAATGTTATAGATTCATTAGAATTTTGAATGCAGATTGAGATATCGAATAAACTTATCAATTAATTAATAAGAATTAAGAGATTTGGACATACAGGCCAATATTTCATATTTGGGTTGATTATAGACTTATAATTCAAATACTGATACTTAAGAATTTTAGCACCAACTTGAAACCTTTATTAGATGAAAGAGTCATTTAAAATCCTGGATATGCTCCCTTTCAAATAAAATCTAGAATTTTCTCATGGTTCTATTGTGACGATCAATTTTGGGTATTTAAGGACAATTAGGGGAACACTGATAATGTTAATTAAAAATAACTTGTTGACCAAAACTAAGGATTATTTGGTAGAATACAAATATAACCCCCACTCAATTTTGAGAAATATCCTTCTATCTTGCCTTTGTGTTGATGAGTCACATTTAAAACAAGTAAAAAAATAATCAAAGAAATCATTTTTGCGGTATTTTCGTCTACTATGGGATAGTGCCCCGATTTCATTACTATATTTAGTCAGTTATAGGCTTTGTATTTAATTTTTTTGGATGAGTTAAGGTACGCAAAATGTTTAAAAATAGTTTAAAACCTTATATTGTCCCAAATATGGCACCTTTCAAAGTTTAAGTGTTTTTTGCAACACCTTCAAAGGGTTAATAAGTATAATTTGTCAAGGAATACAAATGTAATCCACTCCGAATTTTGAGAAAAAACATTCTTGCTAGCTTTTTTGTTGACGGGCTTCATTTTTACCTACTGTATTTCCTCCTCCATCAAATATTTGAAAAAATAACAGACTTGAGGAATCTACATAACATTATGTAGTGATTGAGTATATCAAATCAGTCTACATTCCGATGTTGCTGCATATCTATTAGTTGAATGATAAACACTGCCTTAATAACGAATATGATTTTATGATACGGTTATTTGTTTTTATGAGAAAGGCCTCCTAGGTTAATTACTCATATTATAAACATCCATAAATTCATTAATTTATAATGGTTTACATATTTTATGGGCTGATTTAAAAAAGTTGTATAGGAAATTCTAGCCTCAAAATTTGCATTAATGATGAAAGTCTCAAGTTCGTTTTGAAATTATTGTTTATTTCCTTTCGTCTTATAATTAGTAGACACATCATTTGTCTTACCATTTGATCATGTTTCTGAATTTTTATATATGTTATATACCGTTTCGGACTTTGTAGCAGCTGTAACTTATATATGATGATAATGCAAGTTTTAAGGGAGAGGGGCATGGGGGTGGGGGGGGGGGAAAATGCCCGAACCTCTGTTTATTACAATACAGATCTGCAAATTGCACACAAGGACAAATTAATATTGTCTTCAATTTTTTTTCCATGAAAAAAAATACGGTATATATAAAACAATATACAACAAAAATAAAGTACAGAAGTAAAGTACAATCTATATCTTTACTTCATATATACAAACACACCAACAGTGGCGTCTGTTTTGGGAGGTTTCCAAAGGGCCTTAATTTTTTTTTTTTCATATACATAAAAACTTATAGAATTACATAAGTGATCCTATTACGGTGTTGATAATATTTGGGGTTAAGCCCCCTCCTCCCCCAAATGGTAAAGGTTAACAACACCAATATATTTGACCAAATTATCAGGGTTGTATTCAAGTTTTTGTGAATGATTAAGGTACCCAAGAATTTTAAACATTTATTGAAGCCTTTATTTTTTGGCTGTTATGGTCATTGAAATACAAATACAATCACATTTTTTTCCTTATATTCTGAGGATCAAATTTGGCTACTTCAAAAGCAACTTGAATTAGCCAAAGGTTTAATAATAATAATTTTTTATCAAAATTAACGATAATTCGTCGAAAAAATTGGAATGTAAAAAAAAAGACTTATTCCCAAACTTCTGTTGTTGAAATTGTAGTGGCTTTGTTTAAAAAATATACTGTTACATTTTTTGGAAATGACTAAATTTGAAAACGAATAATTATTATATTCTACAAAATAGCCCTTAATTAGTCAAAAAGGAGGGGGAAATGAGTGTTTGTTTTATGTATACAAGAATCCGTGACTAAGGCTTCCTTCTAGAATAGCGTCCTATAAGGTCGATCAGAACCTGTGTGTGATGCATTGAAACTTTTGGTTAGAATGTATTTAATTTAGAGACTCAAAATCAAACCCATAACTTATTGACGTCACTAAAAATCGGCATTAAATATCCTAAACTATTGTAGAAAACTAGCTAAGATTTACAACTATCAATTAAACAATGTTTTTAGCTATATCTAGCCTGTAAACATTGGCAGTTAACCAAGGGCAAGGGCCTTCCATTGTATTATACGATAGGCTTGATCCTCTCATCATCCCTAATGTAGGTAACTGGATATCATAGTTTTTGTTAGTGGGGATCTATGTTCCCGTTCCTCCCATAATAAAAAAATATTAAGTAAATTTACATAGTAGACATACACATACCAAATTATATAGTCTAAATATTATGTAATCCATAAAACCAACCAAAAAATCCTATGGAATGTCAAAAAGACAAACTTATGGGCAATAAATATACGGAACTTTATATTACATATCAATCTTTTAGAAATGCATTGTCTGTTTATTTCATTTTGGAAAAATGAATCAGAAATTGATCAAAAATGATCTTTCCTATTTTAGTATATTATATTAATGGAGCGGTTGTACTGACATTAAAGATTGCATAATAAACTAAGAAGGAACACCATAATAATATTCTAATTTTTATTATCGATTTTTCTGATAGCTAACAGTATAATTTTCTTACGATGTATACCATTTGTTTAAAAACATTAATGTGCCATTTTTATTTCAAAATGATGTTAGATGTTACTATATGTCATAGATGGTTACTATGATGTTTAGTATCTAAAAGCTATTAGATTGAATATGTGCACTGTGCAATAATATAGGAGAAGGTTTTACCTTGGGGGAGTTTAAATTTTTTTTTTTTAAATTTTCTGACTGATATATCATTTTTCTAAATACAATATGTCGTTATGCATTAGATTTTTGAAACATAAAATAAATCGGCCTTTATTTTTATTTGCCAAAAGTAATAAAGCCTGGCTTAATAAATAGTTTAGTTCATTATTAATTAAATGACGTTCTTTATAAGCAAAAATATCATTTTTATTTTGAATTATATATTAAAATTTTTTACTAATGGCTTTCAAAAAAGTAATATAAAATTTGGAATTAACCGTTTATGGTTTTTTCCCACTCACATTTATGAGCTGGTTGTTTATTTTTTGAGAGTCTCTTAAGTTCGAAAAAGTAACATTGAGACTTATATGTTGAGTAAACAAACGCAATAGATCAAATTTTCTAGTGACATATTTATATATCGCTTTAACTCACTCAGGTATTTGACAAAATATTGTTAGTTTTCAAATAACTCTAGAAACAAAATGGGTATATTTTAGGATAAAAACATAAATAAACTTGATATATGCGTCAACATACACATATTTTTGAACAAACATCATAAGAAAACATGTACAAAAAAATGAGAAAATCAAAATTTCTTGTTTTACTTTAAACATAGAGACACATATTTTATAGACATAATGAAGTCAATTATAGGCTTGTATTTCATCTTTTGGAGTGATAACCCCACTCAATTTTGAGAAAAATCATTCTAGCTTGTTTATGTGTTGACGGGCTACAAAAATTTGTAGGTAGTCTTTTTACTAGGAAGACCAAATATGTTCTCTTCAAAAATTATAAATAATGGTTCTTACCCCTTCATCCAAAAAATATGACACTAATAATGATTTAATTATGAATAAATTACTTAAAAATTTTACTGAAGCAAGCATCGTTCACTTCCTCAAATATTCATAAATATATAAGTAGATATGTTATACAAATATTTTAAAATTTTGTAAAATCTAAGACGTTGTTTATATGGCATCCTATTGTTTTTTATTCAATAACATTGTTAATTTTCGTTTCACAAATTAATTGATATTTAATGACTACATATTATTATCTTGATACATTAGGGTGAAGCTGGTAATCAAAAAATTCTTAAGGTTTGTCAAATATTGATTTATTTTTTTTACTGTGTATGGACCTTTTAAACACATGTTTTAGTCTCTTATATGCCTTTTATTTAATGTTCTGGGATGGTTGAATAATTTGAGCCGTAGTTTAAAGATTTCATTTAATTTAATAGATTTATATTGATTCCAATATGGCCTCCTTTAAATAAAAACTGTCAATTCTTTTGTTCTCATTTTAATAGATATCTATATTTTTTCCCTTCATATTTTGGACACGTGACAAAAACTTTATAAACCACATTCTGAATGGTCAAATAACTTTTTTTGATAATTAGAATAAAATACATTGATTTCCAAATATTACTAAAAAACTGAAAAAGAGTCTAAAAAAATTTCGATATTTATATACTTCATTGTCTATATGTGATCCAACAACATAAAAACAATCTTGTATATATATCAAAAAAGTATAAGCCCGAATTCACTATTTTGGTCAATATATAGAGACAACTCAATATTGTATAGACATACTTGAATCAATTATGTATATGCATTATATATGTAGTTTTAAACCTTTGTTTGATTAAAGAGATTCCAATAGGGTTTCTTTTAAACAACATATTTTAATTTATCATTCTTTTAATGTGACGAACAATTTGGACTACATTAAAAGCAATTTGTGACGCACCCAAGAGTTAAATAAGAATACTTTGTCGATAGATGTTGACGATAATACATTGCCGAATGACCACTTAACCGAAAAAAGATTACAAACATTTGATAATGGTTTATGCTTCAATACAATGTTATTAGAACTCCAAATAAATATGCTAAAACATTTTAATAGATAAATATTTAATTAATTGCAAGAAATTGCAATGATTAAGTGTTGATTGATTAATAATTTACTCATATCATTATGAAGATGCTTTAAAAATTGGCTCAAACGGCTATCAGAGCCTTTGTAACAAGATTCATGATAACTGTTCAATTCTAAATAGTAAATTGTAAATAGATCAATAATTTAGATTAAATGCCTTGGAGTTCTTATCCCGAAGTTCTCTCTAACTAATTAATTATGGAGAGGTGTTTGTTATTGGAGTAGGTAATTACACTATATTGCAGCATAAATCATGATTAAGTATATTTATTATTATTTTTGGGAGTCATCGGTTTGCCAAAGTAATCATTCGGCAGAGTGTCTGTTCGGAAGAGTACCCTTTCGGCTAAATGTATGTGCGGCAAAATGACATCCGTAATAGTGACTTTTGGCAATAAGGTAAAAGCAAAGTGTCCTAGAAGAAAATTAATATATTTTTATGAAATTGCAGGGATGAGTTCCCTAGAACCATACACATTACCAAAAATAGATTAAGCCTGTTTGTATAACTTTGAGATATGATCCTCATCCTAATATATACACATATATACTACAAAGTGTTTACATTAGATAAATAAATATTATATAGATTTATTTAAAAAATGATTAATTGATATCAATCTACATATTATAGATACTTACATAAATGGTTGTTATAGGGGGAGGGGGGGAAGAAGACTACACCAATTTTTGGTTCCTCTTCTCTTGATATTAATAATAAAAAATCGTAGACATTTCAAAAGTTCATTCCCCTTCCATAATTACCTATAATCATTGTTTTTTCATCTATTTGTATATTAATTATTATATATATATTTTTGTTTTTGCTTTGGTTCATCATACATATTTAGTGAGTGCCTGCCAGTATGACTTTAATGGTTTTCTTATAACCCAAATTACTCGTACACATTATTTGTATGAGTGATGTATCGAATGTTTACATCACACAATCTTCATTTTTTAAATAAATCATCAGGAAGTGAAATGTTATGCAAAAAATATGACCTGCATGTGGGCTGAAAAAAGTAACTAAAAAATGAGGTTGTAATTAGTGTTCAGATTCGATCCAGCACCGATTTGTTTTCAAATCAATTTTTTGATCAAGATCCAGGTCTCAGATTGAGCATAGTTACCAGTGCTAGGGGGTTAACATAGAAAATGTATACCATTTTGGGCTTTTCGTTTAAAGTATGAACAAAAAGAAAAATTACAATTCTATTTAATATACTTATTTGATTCAAGCGTATATATTGGATACAGCCTTGTGCTTCATATTACATGCATGTTTGAAAAGGTCAGTTTAAAATAGATTTCATACTCAGAAGTTTTTAGAATGCTCTTGAAATATTTTAGAGAATAGGTACATGCAACTTTTCGTTGTTTTAAAAAATTGTTTTTTTAGAATTATTCACAAAACTAATGAGTACATTTTTTGTAAAAAAATTCGTCAAATGTAATTAATATTTGCAAAAAGTTTCTATAAAAAATAAAATTATAATATTTGTACTATAACTGTCGCAAATTTTTTCTTCTTGCTTCTAAATTTAATGTTATTAATATTAATTAGCGTTATTTTGTGTCTTTGTCAACTGTATATAATGTATTCAAATTTGCTTAATGATTGGGTTAACGTTAAACTGAGGGTAAAGACATTTATTATTAAACCCTTGAAACTCCCGAAAAATCCACAGTGTTAGAATCAACCATTCATGAAAACACGTACTAGTAATTACTCTATATTTGATGTTCTCTCTTCAAGCATACAACCATAATGATGAAAGCTTTAGAAAAAATAAATTGTTACCACGTCACTGTTTGGTTTCAAATTTTATCATAGCGGCATATCATTATGATTTTCTACAATTCTATAAATGTGGGCATTAGAACAACTACACGCAGGTAATATCTACATTTTTTGAATTTTGATCAAAGAATGAGAGCCGAACAAATTTACAATTATTTTCATGTCCATATATTTGCATTTCCAGATATCATTCGACACATCACTAATGTTTAAACAACATTGGTCTAATCTGAATAGTCCTTAGATGAGTGTTTGAAGAATGTTAATTTTTTATTTTTTTTATAAAAAAAAAAGTATTAAACTGCAGAGTCATGCTCATTGAATATTAATGACCAAGAGTTCAACAAACCAGTCATAACTACTTTATTTTTGTAATTAAAAATGGTAGAACAATTAAAAAGAAGATGAGATCTCAACTATTTTATTTTGATTATTATTTTTCATTTGAATCGAGGAAAAGGCTTTTATGAAGGGTTATTAATGTGTGTATATCATATGAAGAACAGAACCCACAAAATGGTTTTCTTCTCTTTAAATTCATTATTAATAATGAGCAAAAAAAAAAAAATCTTTAGGTAATTTAGTTGACAGGGCCAAACTATGTAAAAACGATCACAAAGTTATCCTATTTGTAATATGAACCTTTACAAAGTATATGTTTATCCTTCCAATAACAAAGAAACATTATAAGTAAGTAAATACAAAATTACCTATACAATTAAAACATTTATCATAAATCTAATATTTGGAGTTAAAAAAGGGTATGCAATAAATTTCCTTTTATCACGTCTTTACGCGAGTCTCCCAATTTTATTTTCTGCATCAAGAAGCGAGAGGATCTGCATGGCAGTACCACGTTCAGACACCATTTTCGGGATAACTTTAAAGAAGATAAATAATTAAAATTCCTATGTTATCAAAAGTTCAAAGTACCTAACTTTATTTATGTCACCTCTGAAAACTCACCAAAACCTTTTAATTTGCCAATAATTTAGTATTTAGATTTCATCGTTGCAGCCGGTACAAATTAGCAAAAAAAACAACAACGATGCTGCATAAAAACCCTAAAAAACACGGATTAGTTTGGTAAATAAATGAATAAAAACATTACAGGTTATATCAGTCTATCAAAGACCATATCTTGAAATGAATAATCAAAAAACGTGCCTTTGTACAATGAACATACCTAACTACCAACATAGGTATATAACGAAAAGGTCACTTGCTTTGCAAATACCTTGCTCTCATAGATTATATTTATGGCAAGAACAAGTTGTATATAAAAAATACAGAATAATATAATATAAGATATTTTCAAAATTGAAATTCGAGCTAGTTTTTAACATTCCTACATAAAGACACATACTTAAGTAAATGAATGTTTTAAAAGTATATTTCTTTTGTCTAGATATTTGTGACGTAATCTCATTAAATATGATAATCTTTTATCTAAAATAACCTTTATGGGCAATAGTTATCAAATTACAAACTATGATAAATACACATAATTTGGATTTAATTAAACAAATATAACAATATATAGAAACATAGTATAAATGATATTGCAAATTTTAAGGTTTTCGAATAGATACAAAACGAATCAAAATCAGTGGTATGGTAGAAAAAGAAACACATTTTTATTCACAACTTATCAGATTAATCACAAACCATCCGTGTGATTATCAACATTTCATTTAATTTCATTGATCTATTTATTTTGTTGTAAATGAAAAATCAAAATCTCCACCAAATTTTTGGTTACCCATATGTGTCATGTTTTCTTTTATGTTTACTTGCATAAAAAGGAGTAAAATATAAGCTGAATATATTTGATTTATTTATTAATCTGATCAAGATACAACAGTAAAGTTCAAACGGATAATATAAAAACATAAAATACTCTAAATATGTTATACAACAAATCGTCTCGAGTATAATAAATAGACTCTATGGGGTCATATTCTAGAAAAACTTTCCCCGATATCCCCATTTCAAACTTTTAAAAAAACAAAACACCCTAATACATATGTAAATTGCACATACATAAGAACCAATGCACTCAAAATAAACAAAGCTCTCAAATGCATTTTATATGCACCTTTTTGACAAAGGATTTTAGGTAGTTGAATAATTATACATAAATAATTTAAACCATTTAATAAATATTCGATTATCCAAATATAATCATCATAATTGAAAAAAAAGAGAAGTTACTCATAATCTTACCATAAGGCTTTAGTATAAATAAAATAATTATCCTTCGTGGTATGGCTTTAATTAAGTAAATACATATTTGCTTTATTCTATAATTTTATTAATTCATAATAATGTCCAATGTATAAGAATGTATACTGTGCCGTCCATTGAAATTTGAACACTTGCTAATTCAATAAATATTTAATGAAAAATGATTGAAATCATTTTATATACCATTTTCATTATGATAAATCAAAAATAATGAGTTTACAAAAAAAATGCTTTCTCTAATGAAGAAAAAGGTTACTTTAAGGTGATAGACGGAGTTCCACCCGTGCACTCCAAGTAGTTGGTTGTATCCAGGACCACCGTCTACGTCTACAGCAAGTCTGAAACGTTGGAGAGAAAGAAAGGTTCTGTCAAAAAGGCCAAACTGTACCCAGAGGAGTTAAAGAAAACAGCCCAGTTTAATTCCCTCAAGTCCATGAGGTCCATGCAAGAAATTTCGTGTTTCACAAGTGGTGGTGAGGAATGAGAGGCTACTTTTTATACCAGCAATTAAAGAAACCCATCCTCTCACTAAATCAGTCTTTTAAGTTCTTCAGAAATCCATTTTGACACTATTTGCTGTCCTACAGCCCTGATGCCAACAACCTCAATTACACTTTTGGGTAAATGTCGAAGGGAAGGCCTGCAGTATCCTTCATCCAAACAGCGATGCCCTCGGGTACCACATCTTACGCCACCGCTTGCATGCCTTATTTATCGCTGAGGGCGGCTTAATTTATGTTTATGAGAGCTCCGACACACATCTATTTATAGTATTAATTTTGTCAAAATTAGTTTTTAATTCATAATTTATATTTGTTGAATTTTAAAATTAACAGTATTCAGGTTTTCATGGATCACTTGGTATTAGAGTGCATCAAACGCCTTGGGATTTTTAATTTTCTTATTGATTTTTTTACTTATTTTCTCAATTGGGACACTTGGTCAAAAACAATTTATGCAAAAATGCAACAAAATCGTAGGTGGTTCCGGATTAACACTGAGGGAGTATATATATGTTTTTGGAAGATTACTGGTCTAGGAAGATTGCATGCTGGAAAATTGTCGTCGGAAAATTGACGCATGTATACTGTAGGTATATGTAGTGATTTATTACCGCGTTTTTTCCATCAACAGATGAGAATGCCCCATCTAAGGATTTGTAGATAATGTAAATATATGTGTTAAAGATTGTTGGTAAAATATACATTTCTTGTTATCATCCAGTGTTTTCTCTATGCCTCTCGCATGGGACTTTCTTTGTTTATATTTCCACACATTTCCAATAAACCATTTGAATCTGTTTGGACCTGCGATTCACTTGCACAACCCGTAGGCCAGGCGGTATTTAAAAGTGTCCCCAATGCTCAGTAAAGTGGAAGTGGTGGTTCTGTCACAGGTTTTGAACCAGCAGTCCACTTCTACAACCTGTGATCTGAGATGTATTATAAAATATTAAAAGGGCCCTTAATCCTCAAGGAATCAGTGGCGGTGGGTAATGCCCCACCTTGTAGTCAACTTGCATAACCCATGGGCTGGGGTGTATTATATAATATTAAAAGGAATCCTTGATACTCAGGATAGTGGTTGGTGAAAGGTTTTGTTCTCCCTCAGGGACCAGCTGTACACCTGAACAGAATGTTGGCCGAGGTATATTTTGAAAAATAAAATGGGGTCTCTCGTGTTAATTTCTTATCATAGAATAGTTTGATTGTCCGAATACAGTATAAATTTCAATCAAAATCCACACAATTATGAAATCATTTACAATGAAATTGTCAAATCCTTGATTATCAAATTGATTGCAATGAATTGTCCAACAATGAAATTAAGCACAATCATTTAAAACGACAATGTAAATGAACGTAACATGAACACTCTATTGCAACTTTTATAGATTTCCAGGGCATTTTCCAATTTGACTTATTTTCCACATTGCCAGTAACATCCGAGTATATATCACATCTTCAGGTGGCATAAAGACAAGAGATGAAAATTCACTCGTAAAAATATTTTCTATTCATAGGGTTTTTGAAAAAATCAGTCAACTATTGAAATATAAATAGTGGGTGTCGAAACAGCCACTGTAAAACATTAAATTTGGGAAATAAATGGTTCTTCGAGTAGGACTGGTGGTTTTTATCTGCCTTGAGGCCCAAAGGGTATATATTGTACAATTCGTTTACCTGTCCCATAGGCGATTATTTTTAATGGTGGTTGTGTTGCTTAACTTATCTTGAGGTCTTGATCTTGGCGACAAATCAGTAGATGAACTAAGATAAGTGTTGCATAATTGCTGGCATATTTTCTGCGAGTAATCATCTGCACACGGGACATAAGATAAAAATCCTTAATTTCTATGTTTATCATTAAACCTAGTCATGTTTGGTTTCAAATTAAAACCATTGATGTGAATAACACAAAAGGATATATATATATTATGTAGGAATAATAAACCTGACTATGTTTAAGAAAATAATTAGAAAACTATGGATTTTTATGTACTGGCTCCAAATACATTTGCCACACAGGAAAACCTCATATTTTGCTGATTTTTTGCATACATATTTATATCACCATGTGTCACGTTTGAGAGAATAGGTAGGAAAATTGAACGGCATAAAATGGTTTGATTCACCCTAATGTACACGCATTATAAATACCTAATATTTATGCAATTAATCTAAATAATTATCAGTTCTTGAATAACATAAATACCATATAGATGGAAGGATATATATATATTTTTTTTTTTTTATTAAGGTCTTAATTTTACAATATATAATATTAAAAAAATAAAAATAATATACATCATAATAAATTGGGAAACTACATTTAGTAAAAATATAAATAAACATTGTAGTTTAAAATTAGTTCCCAAAAACAAAGACCACTTTAGTTACACTAAAAATCTATACAATAAATAAGATTAACGAAAACTCCCAACAACAAATAAAAACACAATATAACCAAAAAAAGTCATAAATCTAAAACTAAGTATCTAGGATTTGCCTATTTTTATGTCTATTAAATATCTTGATAATGTGATTTAAAATTTTTATGTATTTAATTGAGTTCTCCGGAAAATACCGAATAATATCCAGCGCTAAATCGAACGTCAATGTATCGTCCTTGGGTATTTTCAATTCAAAAGCCAAGTATCGTGACGCAGCCGCAATAAGTATGCCTCTTAACTCCCTTCCATCTGTTGGTTCCTTCAATGTCAACTTTTTTGCAATATAAGCCTTAGAGTTAAGTAAGCCAAACCCGATTGCTTTAGCCTTCTTCGAAGGAATTAACTTATTTTTTGGAAGCCCAAAAAGAATTATGGCCGAGATATGGTTTGGTGCGGTGTTTATATGACCTTCCAAGTTCCATTCAACAAACTTCCTCAATAACAGCAAATATATATACAGGATATATTAATATTTATTTTAAGTATGAAAGTCAATAAACCAGTCACTATTTGAAATTTTGTTTTGATAGCTTACTTTATAAAAGTATCTTTTTTATTTCTTTATCTCATATCTGTGTCCTATCAACACAAAAGCAGACTACAGTAATTTTTTTACAAATTGATCGTCATAGTAAAAGTATGAGAAATTTATATATTTTATTTTATAAGCCATATCGGGATCAATATGTTCTTTTAAAATCAAAATAAGGTTTTAAACTAGAGTATAAACTTTTGGGTATCTTAAGTCATCCCAGAAATTTGAATAATGAACCAATAAAATGACTTAAACACCACTATGAGCTATTTACATTTATGAAGTTTTATAACAATGGATTTTTTTGCACTTGCTTGTTTTATTTAAAATTGACTTAATGTTGATGCACTACATCTGTCTTTTAAGTATTTAAATTCTTCTTTCTCTTTTTTTTTTTTTTTTTTTTTGCTTAATTGTCATATTAAAGTTATCATTAATTGATATCTCATTAGTGTCGATAACAGAAATGTTTGCAAATGTCTACATATATTTGTAATTATGATCACTTCTTCACCTCTTGTCTTTTTTTCTGAAAATATTTTTCTTCAAATGTATTCTATTTGTGTATGTGTTTATTTCCTTAATCCATTTATTAAACCATTTCAAATTCTTTACATACATGTAGTGTGTTAGAATATTTTACGACGTTAGTCCAAAGGACATTTTGAATGGATGAAGAGAATGATACTTAGGGCAATTAACAAGTTACACACATATAAATATTAAAAAAAGTTCCATTCTTCTTCCGTCTCATAATCCGTTTGTAAGCTCTAATAAATCTTTTTCTTGGAATTAAGTGTCTTATGTATTAAAATTCATCAAGAATTAGATTCTTAGCCTCACAAATTATAAAGATAAGAAAAAAAATTATCAAACCTTATTTATATAAATCATCCACTAAAATTCCGTGTTTTATTCATAAAATGGGCTGAAAAGTCTCAGACTTAACTAAGAAAACACGTGTTTTTTTCATTCAATTTTATTATTATTATTATCATTCGCTTTATGAAAAAGAGTCTCCAAGACACTTTGGAGTCATTGCTTACCTGAACAGTAATTTCTTCCATCAAAAAGTTTTGCAATATTACAACACGAAATTGTTTAGAATCCATGGTTTTGAAAATAACAAAAGAAGTACTTAGACAAATAACTCGCAAACTAAAGAATCGATTGTCAAGAAATTTTGACAGCGGACTTTTGAAGGTTGGTAAATAAATAAAAAATAGCGCCATCTATGTTTAAAGCCCAGGAGTTTTTAGGGTGTGTGTTTTATCACGCCACGTGTCTACTCATTTAAGCAAAGTTACCTCAAGCGAGGGTCATCTTAAATACATTCATTTGAACGAGCTTTTTTCCCCTAGGGTTAATTTCAGCGATATTATTATATAATAAACGTTAATGGATTAATGACGTTATTACTCACTGGGGTGGGTGTTATTTAAATTCAAATGGGCAAATGTTGAGCAGGAGGACTAAGGCTCTTGTCAGATTTCGTATCAACTCCGTATGTTTATGTAAAAGGAAGAGTTATAAAAAACTCACAGAGTGTGATAGCGTTTAAACACTTGGATCGATGAGTTTCTGTGGAGTAGGATCTTAAAAACAGGATGCTCCTTGTATGATAATTATCTTTATGAATTGTATGAACCTTTGATTCATGGGTCATTTTGCCCTTTTTTGTCCAATAATGACGTCATTATATTGTAATGTGTATTATTTGAAAATGTAAATGAAATTAACCTATTGCAATTATTTACTATTTGATTAAGAAATTGTAATGATCATTATTCTTTAGAATTTAAAAAAAAGTAAGGATCATATACTGCCAAAACTTATCATTTTATATAGAAAAATTGGCATATGACCACATAGATATTGTGGCCATCCTTATTTAGGACAGAAGAACTAAGTCCTTCCAGTTTTGTCTCAGCCCAGTGTAGTCCAGTCCTGCATATCAGTCCTATCAACTTCCAAAATCCTAAAGTTCAGTCCTTGATGACTTCAACTCTATTTATTCTTTGTTCAATAAGATTTAGTACTGATAGTCCAAGGAACCAGTGTAGCAGAGTTGTTGGACCGTTCCTAAGACTGGGTTGAACTGAACCGAATAAGTATGGACCAACACAACATTAACTGCATGGGTCTTCAATACAATGAACCCATTTAATCAGAAGAAATATTGATAGATATAATTCATCTAAATCTCGGCAGAAAATCAAATTTGTGAAAATTATAAGGAAACTTATATAATTGCCAAAATGTCCATTTTTGTAATTATCTATTGGTGTCAAATAATCGGCCGATCCATCAATCGTAATTTTTTAACCCTTAAATACTTGGTATCAATCCCCCCAACGGCCTTAGTTGAGAAATACATAGAATAAAGATCACATTGTGGCATATATATTCTTGATATTCTGTTAGATATCATGATTAGTATATTGCATAATACTTTTTTATTCATTTTAACCAATGTAAATATGTGGATATGTTTTATAATACAGGGTGCAATATCTATATTTGACAACCAACAAGGTATATAATAGATTTTCTCCCAAACTTACCATTCTATTCTAATAAAAACCAATGCCAAATGAAACCAAAACAAAAAAAATGTTATTCAAAATAACCGGGACGGATTGCAACAAGAGCTACGATTAAAGAATAAATACTTTGTTGATCGATACTATTCGACAAACATTTCTGTCTAACGGGCAAAACAACAAGCAATTTTCTACCTGTGAATGCACTATATATATTAATAGAGTTTTATAAAATGTGTATTTTAAGCGTGCTGGATTTTTTTTTCTTTATGGTAATCTGAAGAGTCATTTTAATTTTGTAAATCTGTTATTATTCAATTTTTGAGGAAGTAACATCTAAATATAAAGTAATTACTAGTGTGTGAGATAAACATTTAATATTTGTTTGGGTGATTTCTGTGGACGTCCTTCTTTATGGAGTTGAATTTGTATTTATTTCCTCTCATAACTGCTAGTATTTAATTTATTAAAACGTAATGCCAGCTAAACTACTCTTCTTCAAAACATTTTTCAATCGTCAGGGATATAATGTCATTTTTTGGGAGCTTTTATTTTTACATGCCAGCTGGTCATATTTTTTACAACTCTACATTTTTTAAATGCTAAACAGATTACCGAGCCCTTATATCATTAATTTTGACTATTATATATAGGTATAGATTATATTCAAACAAATGTTATTTTTTTTCATTCTGCATGACAATTGAATTCAAGTATTCATGTATATGTGCCTGGAATAAATATTCAAACACAGGTCATTTATGTTTATCTTCCTTATTGTGCAATTGAAAAAATCATATTAACATTAGTATTGCATGCTGGTGATGCTTATAGTAGTATTTAAATATTTCATATTTTGCATGAAACTACGTCAATAATTTTTTTTTTAACATATCAATGCAAACGAAAAGATTGACCAAGGTTTTTGTCATATCACTGTTTTTTACAGATTTATTTGTATAAAGAAAGTAATTTGATGAATAGTTGAAATTAATGTCCAACCAAAAGAAGTATATAAAAAGTTAAGACCCATATATAACATATAAAAAATATTAATGTAATATGCAAATATATTTTCATCATGAGACGCTTAAACGTTCCATAATACAAATATTTGGAGTATTCATTTAATCATGGTAGAAAAAATATTTTTGTTTAATGATCTAATAGTTTTATGCAATTTATAAATAATTTTTACTCTATTAACCTGTTCATATGTAATACTAACGGATGTACCCAGCTTTGCTTGGAGTTATTTGTTAAACTATAACAAATTTGAATGACTTTATTACTCATCTTCATAATAATATCTAATCAATTGGAAAAAGTATTGAAAATTAATTTTTAGATCATTTTTCAATATTGCATTTTCATCATTTCAATTCATCCAAAATATATGGTTTGCCTTGCACGGAGAAATCCCAGGTTAGACTATCATGTATTCGAGCTTGCTAAAATTATCAATTTGATGTACCATACCGACTGTTGGGCAAGAGATACTGATTTTGACGTCATAGAGTATAACAGTGGTACTCTAATAGTAACAGTTAAGGAAAACGATGTACCGGTAGTTGCATAAATACGCGGACTATTTGTGGCAAATAATTAAATGTGTAATAAAATTCGTATGATGTATTTTTTTTTTGAATATTATATAATAGAGAATTTATTCTGGTATAAAATTTAATATAATTACTGAATATAAACGCCATTAGCTGCTATGACACCCTCCAAACGCCCGCGGAAGGCCTTGCACACATTGATGATGTAATGGTCTTCCATGGCTGTCCATTGCTCATTAACGCTGGCCTTCAATGAGTCCAAATTCGGGTGGCGGGTAGCACAAGCCTTCTTCTCAATTTGCCACCACACACTGTAGTCAAGGGGATTCATATCTGGTGATTGAGGTGGCCAAATGTTTTTGTTCCAAAATTGCATGTTGGCGACGAGCCAATCCTGGGTCATTCCAGAGGTATGGGCAGGTACCCCATCCTGCTGGAAGATAAAGGGGCCCCCATTAGAGATCTTGAGGGCCTATGGAAGGACCTTGTCCTTCAAAATCTCCAAGTAGACAAACCTACCTGCGTGGAGGAGAGTGGCAACCATATGACGTTTGGCCTATCCATTCATCGTAAACGACTTTGTTTGATGCGAGTAAGAAAAACACAAACAAATTCAAAAGATTTACCGAGTTACTTGCGCTGGAATTTTTCCTTTCCGGTGACGGAACCTCGAGATAAAAGTTTTTAAAAATTAGTCCGTGTATTTATGCAACTACCGGTATAGCTACTCTTGGTAACAGTTATATTCTATGACGTTACTATTAATAAGCGTTGTGGAAGTCAAACATCAGTCGGAAAAGCGTTATTGTATAGCCTTGTATTTCTATTAATCTAGTACCAAATTATAGTACGATTTATTTCATTTTAAGGGCTCCCCAATTTAGTTAAAACTTTATCTAAACGTATTTTGTAAAAAATTTATTCTTAAAGAAACTTGACCGGTATTTTTAACTTATTATTATTAATGGAACATTTAGCGTTGTTTACTTATACTTTGTTTACTTTGTAAACAAAGCGGCAGAGAGTGTCGCCTATCTTTTGGGAAAACATGATTAAGTTTTTCACTTCCAAGGAAATTTTCCTTTAACGAGATCCATGGAAACCAGATTTTAGTCTTTTAGAATACCAGGAAATTCGGGAATAAGATATATTATTTAATAAATGCCATGAAACTTTAGTAATATAAAAAATATTTCAAGAATTTTTTTTTGCTCCAGATCTTACTCATATGTATATTTTCCAAGGATTCCAAATCAGTTACAGTTTATAACGGGAAAGTTATAATTTAATATTAATTTGTTGCTATAGGGACTGTGTAACGTCTAGCATTCCTCGTCTGTAGATACAGGGCCTTAGTATTGGGTAAAACTCAATAGGATTTGAAACGATAATTATGAGTAAAAACAATATGAAATGTGAATATTTTGTCGGATTTCGATTTAGATAAAGGCAGATAATGGCTATTCTTGTACATCAAACAGTCTCTATTTCTACAAAAAATTTGTAAAAGACATTTGTTGAGAATTTATCTTAGGTATCAATTCCTGGAAATCTTGTAATCTATCTAAAAAAACCTTAATGCATATATATTATAATGGGTATTAAATCAGAATTAGAGAAATCGATAATTGGAGGTATAGAAAATACTGTATTAGCCTAAACGCTCATAATATTTTCCATTTAAAATATAATGATTAATTTGCATGGATAAAATAAACTTATGTGGAAGTGAGATACACAGGTGACTTTAGCAATGATCAGATATTATTTCATGTTATTAAAACCAAGTCAAATTTATATAAATTTAATAAATATTTCAGGGGGAAAAAGTTAATCTATTCTGAGTTTATAACTATCAATTATTTTGATTTTTATTGTAATTTATATTCATGCAAACTAACCCACGTATTGTATTGAAATTTCTTAATTAATATTAAAAACTAAATTGACCCAAATTCAATCAAACCCGACCCTTTTCATCGCATTTTATTTTCAATTGAAATAAAGGGTCTATTTTATCACTTCAACTAGGATATAAAACACTTGAAGAAAAAATTGAAAATATATTATCTTCTAAATTAGGTCCTTCAATTTACGCCATTTTTCGTAGTTATATACATTTTTTATTTGTTGTAATCAAGATAAAGTAATAAATAATTCATTTTTCAAATGCTGAAATGTTTGTATTCATTTGTTATTTACTTTGATTTCCATTTATATAGTTATTTGATGTCGAAATATTGCACTGAAATGTAGTTACCCCTAAAACTCTAATTAAAAAAAGGCTCTAAAGGCCAAACCTTTATCGGATGAAAGGTTTAAGGGTCATATTTGTGTTCTGCAGTTTAAATAACAATAGGAAATGTGGATTCATCCTACGAGCCAAAATGGGGGTCCATGGTGCTTTCGTTCACTTATCTTTCATATTATTTGTCAAAACCCTACTTCTTAATTTATCTTCTCTAACCATTTGACTCCTTTAAAAAATGTATACATTCCAATATGCATAGAGAATTTTACCATTTATAGTTGATTAGTTTATTTTTTGTTTCATAGTAAACAGTCGTTATTTTGTCAGAAAATTTGTTTTTATAAAATTGCTATTTAAAGGCCGTCATGATATTGAAGGCCAAAAATTTGATGCCAGAAGCATTTTTTAAGCTTTAAAAATCCAAATGAAAAATCTACGCAAAATCTATTTATTGGTTTGTGTGTAATTTCCGAAAAAGAACCCCCACCCCGATATTCGCATCTAATATATAGATAATGATTATGAATACCTAATAAACAATTATCTAGGTCTATAATAATATATAAACATTTTCTAAAAACTAAATTTTTGAGTATACTTCGACTTCTTAATACAAAACAAAAAATAAACACCGATTTTTTTTTTTGAATTATTCCCGCTGCATATTGGTATGTATCTTTGCACAGTTTTCTTAAATGACATTATAATGTTTAGAGAAGAAGAAAATGAAGAGGGAACATGATAATGGATTTTTATTATAGATGTTTTTTTAGAAAAAATGTTATTTAAACAAATGGGCATTTTAAAAGTGTAAAATATGTCATGGGAACCTGAAAGATATATTTACAAGTATCTAACTTTTTCTTATTTCAAAAATTTGAAAATGTTGATCAAATTAACTCAAAAAGAACGTATTCTAATTGATAAATTCCTATTAAAAGTCCTTTTTTAGTGACCTCCAAATCCTCTTTTTTTTGTGTGTGTAATGACACACTACATATGATCAAAGTACTTTTATTTGATACGAGTAAGATAATATCAAAATGTGAGTTGTAAGTACGTATGTTATCAAGAAAAATTCCTTGGCTTTAATTACGTGTATAGGCTACGCAAGTTCCAAGTTTTTATTTATCAACTTTTGACATGACTGTTGTTGTAGAAACATAACTTACATGGGTTCATATCAACACACATACACAACAAATAAGGAATATCAATGTCATTTTGTAAAATTCTTCCAACTTCATGTCATTATATTACTTATATAATTATTTATTCTTTTTCATCATATTCTTAAGAATTACTCAGGAGGAGACAAATCCTTGACTCAAAAGGAACAGTGAGTGAGGATCAAAGAAGAAAAAACAACCCATGTACTCGTATAGGTATAATGGGAAATATAAACTACATATTTATGGTTTAAATAAGCCCATTAAGGCCATTTTCTATGGATTTATAAATACATATACGGCCTTCATATAATTAATTAATGATCAAAATTGCAATTTAACCTATGTACCTCATAAGTATGTACATATACATAGATAACATTTGTTTGGATCATCAAGGTCAAAAAACTAATATTTGCATACAAATTCTCATTTAAGATCTTTTCATATTTTTTGTGGGTGGTTGCCATTAAATATGTTAAATATTTAACCATAAATAGGTTATAGAAGATTTTATTGGTTCCATTCCCATGAGGGAGAGAGAGATAATTAGGGGTCATATTTACAGGAAATCAATTAGCAGATATATATATAGGTATGGTTCTACTCGGCATTAGTGTTGTGCCGGTCCTTACTTATTCGGTAAAGTCCAGTCCTAAGGACTGTCGATCATTGGGACCGCTCCTTAACTGGCAGTCATAGGAATTTTTCATAAAAATGTCGATGTTTTATGAAGCCAAATAAGATATATACAATATCTATATATTAAGATTATTGTAGATATCTTACAAATAAATATTATTTTATTATTATAATACAGTATAATTCATACACATTATATTGTTGGTAGTATTACAATATATAATCGAAGAATAAAAAAGCTAAAAACCCTCAATGACGTCAAAAGGGTGAATTTTATCGTCTTTAAAGAACAAAAAGTGGGAATGAACTGGATTGTATCAGACTGAACTGGACCACGATCCTTGATTCTAAATAAGGACTTACACAACACCACCAGGCATAGAACAAAATAATAAGACATCGACAAACCGACACACTTTGCTGTATTAATATAAAATATAACTTCTCAACAAATCCCCAACGTTGTTCTCCGTTTTTCATGAGCACACTCACACATAGTTACTCTATACTTTGGAATTTTTGCCTCAAGAATGAAAATAACAACATGAGAAAATAAAAAAGGATTGTTCAGGTTGGCAAGAAAAAAAAGTAGCATACTAAAGAATGCTTAGTATTTACGACCCTATATATATATATACTCTCTTTTACTTCATTTTCTAATATTACGTGAGATGACTGATGATCCAAGTAGTACTTTATCTATAGAGCGCTCTCTGTGTAAGCTTTAGCTACCTACGCTTGTTGCTTAATCTCATTTGAAGTATTTTTTTTAAAATTATAAATATGTACATCTCTTTTCGTTTCTTTTTTAATATAACATGCTTAGCCAGAGATTATCTTAGTCCCTAAAGCGCTCCCTAGCTGAGTTTTAGCTACACACGCTCGTTGCTAAACATCATTTAAAGTCACATTCATTATTTAATATTATATATTCCCTCTTATTTAATTTTTAAGTTGAACTTTAGCTAAACACGGTAGTTGCTGAAATTGAGTCGACCTAAACGCCAACAATATTTTATTCATTTTTACATACTGTTCTTATAAAACTCTATACTTTTTTTTTAATGTCTTAGATCAAGTATATCCACAGTCCTAAGATACACTTAAAAATGACTGTACGTCGTACATTCACAAAAAAACACATACATACCGATAAACATTGCTTTATTAGTATGATACATATTTTTAATACTTTTTATATAACAGGCTGAGCTCAAAGAAATACACAGTCCAAGATACATTGTTCTTTCTTAGATCAAGCAGTCACAGAGTGCTGAGACATTAAGCTGACACTCAAAAATGAGGTGTCGACAGATACACAAACTTTGCTAGATTAATATAGACTAACCAAACTATCCAAGTCTGGTTGGACTTATTAGACGTCAACGAACCAAACAAAATCGCTACATTCAAGTATATTTATTTCTCAGTTTTATTCCAGCGTATTTCATGAGTACAATCACTTAGTTACTCAATCCTTGCATGTTCTCTCCTCAAGAATGAAATATCAATGATAAAAAACATTTTTCAGGTTGCTAACAACAAAGAAACTCATACCCTAAAAATTGTTTTGGATTTACAACCTTAAATATAAGTACTTCCTTTTTCTTTTCTTTTTAATATGACACGCCTAGATCTAACTACAAACGCTTGGGGTTAAAACTCGTCTAAAGTCACATTCTTATTTTTTTTAAATATATATGTACTCCTATTTTCTTTTCTTTTTTAATATAACGCGTTGAACTATAGTTACACATTTACAATGTTAAAAATGAGTGTTTCTCATTCAATCAGACAAATAAAAAATTTCTATAGACATAGTTGTTATAGAACTTTTCTTTTGGAGGGTCTTTTAATATTTTAGATCGCATTTTTTTTGATTTTTTATTAGTTTAAAGTTATTAAAAATTATTTTAACAAAAATAAATAATATTAATTTCAAATTATGACAAAAAAACATTGCAAATGTTGACAACAATGTCTTTTTCACAAATTAGGAAGTAAGATTTGATTCAGGGCCGTGTAGCACGCCATCATACCCCTTGTAGTCAGGGCCATAAACATATTCTTGTTCATACAAATAAAAATCTCAGTCATATCTTAGTTAATATACTTTGAAGTAATTTAATGTAGGTTGATTCGATTATTTTTTGTACATATACTCACTTATATAATTTTTAGTTTATCTGATTCACCCCCAAATACTTTTATAAAGTTTCTTTGACTTATTATATTATAAATGAAGGCAAAAGTTAGTATAATATATTGTCAAATTTGTACACAGGGTGTTTTTTTCGCCGAATTCCTACATTTTCCCCCATCATAATGGAACTATAATTAATTCAATGAATACACAAACAATAAACTTTTCCGTTTAATATTAATCAGATGTTTAATAGGTTATATTGTATTATCGAAAATATAAAATAAGCATGTTTAAGACAGACATTAATTTATCATTGCCAGTGAGGTTAATTTTTGAAAGGAAATATTAAAAATTTAATATATGAATTGTAGTACCAAAAACCTTTAATCTTCATCTTTTTCACAATAAATTTGCTAAAAAACTTAACACATTTTTCTGAGTCCTAAATATAAAACGTTATGTCGGTCCTTATTTAAGACTGAGGACTACGGTCCCGTCTGATTCAGTCTCAATCCGGACCATTTCAGTCTCGATCTGATCCTATTCAGTGCATATCAGTTGCAAAATTTATAAAGTTTGGTTCTTGATGACGTTACTCAAATGTAGTTCTTCTTTTTGTTAAGTCGGTTCTATTACTGACACGGCAAAGAAAACACTGTCTTGAGAACCGGACCAAATAATTAAGGGTTGACAGAACACTACTTAATTATTATAATTATACTATAATATGTTTTTGTTGTTATTTTTAGAAATTTCAATTTTGTGTTTCTTGAAAATACTCAAAAATTCCTTTTTACAAAATGCATGTCAACAAATTTTCAAACATGACAAATTTATTTTATAATTTAAGTCCAAAAAAATATCAAAATAACGATTGCAATTTTTGTACCTGACCGGTCCTAAAAGATTGGTATAGTGAAACAACTTGTTAAAATGTTGAAGGGTTTGAACTGGCATCTAAATAACTGTGACTTGAGACTAATCTATTACTTGGGGGGGGGGGATTATTCAAATTCAATTTTAGCCCAATTTTTCGGATGCAAGAGCTTTAATTAAGCACTCTAGAAAAAATAATTTTCAATTGCCGGCCAATCACCCCTCCTACCCCAAAATTACTTTTTTACCCATGAATGCGTATTTCTTTAATCTATTTTCAAAGTAATAAGAAGATATCGTGATCAACTAAGCCTTTGTATGCTTAAATGTAATAGTTATATATATAACATTTTGAGTTCATAAAGTACAGTGTTAAAGTCATAGACAAGGTCAAACGTCATACAAAAATCAACGTCTCCTAAATTTTTATTTTAGCGTGTGCCTAGATTTTTTTTTTCTAATGTTCTGAAAATGTTAACGTTCCCTTTCATCCGAAAACTTTGGCTAAAATTTAATTTGCTCATTTTCATAAATTAACACAACCCTTACTTAGACTTAAAACTATTTAATTTGAGAGACATTGCAGGAAAATGAATATAAGTCATAAATTATAAATTTTGTAGCCGTGGACTTTATAAACAATCTTTCTGTTCAATAATTTTTCAATTGACAAAATCTTCTCAAAAAAGTATTATATAGTTATTATAAAATTGCAATTAAGATCAGGAGGAATAGCAAATGTTATTCCACTAAAAGTGCTCAAAATTTTATTTCCACCATTGTTACACATTATTTTAATGTAAGCAGGGTTAATGTCCTGCTATTGAAATATTTGTACTTAAAGAAACGAAATATCAATACTTAATTTATATTTTAAAAGTTAATGGGACCACCTTGTATAAATGTTATTCATTTTTGTAAAAAAAAAAAAAAAAAAACCTTTATCTAATGGGATGTGAGATATATCGACTGTATTTGCTAATTTAAGTCTTTACTACAAACGAATAAAAACACATTAGACATTCACATGGACGGAGTAAAATACAAACACTTACTTCAGACTCCTTAATATGAGACCTTGTCTCAATTTATAATAAATACTGCATATATCAGTGCAGTCTGACATAAATAAATAGAGTACTCTATTTAGGAACATAAGAGTTGAATCCTTATAGTGCACCTAAATTAAATAAAACCATTCGAAGGAAAACTTCAATTTAAAAGTTCAAAGCATAGTTAAATTAGACAACTATAGGTTATACTATATGTTAAATAATAGGCAGATGAGTAATTACATAATTTAGGGAAATATTAATCATTGTTTTGCTTCTGTTTAATCCAAACACTTCCTCAGTGCCTCATTTTCGTATACAGGCAATTATAAAACAGTCCGGAAGACATCAAAATTGTTAAATAAATCTATAAATATCCAAGAGGCAAGGAGTTTATAATTTTATAAACATATAATAACACAGCAAAGTTTTAATTTCTGTTTGATTTAAACATTTGAGAGGACATATTTTTTAACAACGAGTATCCGTATCTATAGCTGCGAGGTTCATATTAAAAAAGAAAGGAAAAAAGGAGTACATAAAAAAGCAATATATATGACTTTGGATGAGGTCTTGCAATAAGAGTGTGTAGCCACAGCTTTAAAGACTAAAAATAGTATCTGCCTTATTATATATATCAAAAATGTAAAGTATGTTTGTATTTATGTATCTACGTTGAAATTAAGTCATTTTTGAATGTAAATTCGTGAGCTGTTTTCTTTAACTCCTCCAGGTCCAGTCTGCTTTTTTGACAGATCCTTCCATAATGTTTTCAGAAATTTGTAAAGCACGAAATATTAAAAAAGGAAAAAATTTGTAAGTAATTGTTAAAACAATGTGTATAAAAATGAATCTTTCTACTTTATATGTAAAAAATAAATTAATATTACTTTAGATGAGGTTAAGCAACGAGCTAAAGTTCTCTCTTGGATATCAAATCATATTTTTTTCTTAAGCTGTTATTATTATTCTTTATGTCTTGAAGAGGGAACATGTAAGTATTTAGTAACTACTTGTGAGTTAGCACATGAACAACGAAGAATAACACTCATGTTGAGTGGAAGGTCTACAGTATCCGTCATCCAAACACTGAGGCCCTCAATGCCACTATCAGACAGCAATGGGACATTATGTCGGAGGACCTCATCTGCATCGAGTGCCAGACTTTCTGCCGCCACCTGCAAACTATCATTGTCGCTAGGGTACCTACATTAATTGATTAATTAAGAGAGCTCAGACACACATCTATTTATAGTATTAATTTTTTTGAAATTGTATCTTGTTGAATTTTAAAATTTAAAGTGTTCAGATTGTAATGGATCCCTCGGTATTGAAGCAAAGTATGTCTTGTCATCTCCGGAACTAACTCCGATCAATCATAATATGTTAAACCGGTTTTTTCATTAAATTCCCTTCAAATTTTCTTTTAATCATATTTTACATTATTAATTTAGTCAATGTACTAAAGGAATACAAAAATAATAATTTAATTTATACTGAAACAAAGAACTATTTCATGACGAGTAAATTAGATTTAAAAAAAAAGTTTTTTACTATCATTATACATATTATTATTATTTTTTGAATATTTGGTTCACATGAAAAAAGAAAAAAACCATTTAACACATATGAATGTATATTATTACTATTTCAAATGCAAACATTGTAGACTTTACACTTACCCATGTGAGTACTTTGAATTTTATTCTGTACGTAATTCATTCCCACGTTGCCATTAAACGCAATGGTCTTATCATACCATAATAAACACTTGTTTTTAGCCTACATAAATAAAATATATCCTTATCGTAATCTAGGATTTGTTCATTTATAGTCAAGAAAAGTTTTATTTGTATAAGATATTATGCATATTATATAACTTTATTTATCTATTGGTACCACTTTAAAAAGTTATGAAAATGATTTCTATGGAATTAAAATAGAGTGTTTACCCTCACGTCACAAAAGCAATCGTACATCATAAGTAATATCATGTTGGAGATATTGTAGCTCATGATCATTGTTTAGTCTATTTGAACACTAGATGGTGCATTGAATTTCAAAACATCGTCATTATAAAAATAACAACGCATACTTATTAAAACTAAATAATTTATCGTGCAGTAGACATTGAGATTATTTCAATTAAGTCTAACATAATAAAATTTGCCCTCTTAATATGTAAAAGATTATAGTTTAGCTCATATATACTCAAATATTTCTCAAATCAACCAGAGAGACTCGGAAGTTGAAAATAAAAAACATATTTGGTACAAGAATTTGAAAACTGATCATGCAGTTGGCATTATGAATATTGCAACTCAGTATAGCATGATAAAATTTGACCACCTAATAAAAGATATAGTTTACCTCAGATATATCTAAATATTCCTCAGATCAACCAGAGAGACTCGGAAGTCGAAAAAATATTAAACAATGAGTGACTAAATAATAAAACATTCACTGAATAACTAGTTTGAAAAAGAATCATTGGGTAAAGCTACTTAATCCGAGAGTGATTTTTTTTATAGTGGCGTCCTCTACGTTTTTAACATACCTAACTGATATGTTTTTGGTTTTTATTATACTACAAATGACGACACTTTATCATTTTCTCCCAATATTTCCATAGTTGGTATTTAATTATTTCTTCACTTTATATAGTTTTCCTTGTTATAATTAAGTTAAAAAGGTGAATTCATGGAGGATATGTAGTTAGTTTTATGACAGCTTTCAACGCTACTAACGGGGAAGAAAAGTGTCACACTACGACCACAAATTTGTACAATTATTGATCATGTGGTCTTCGTTTTGCCAATTAGTTTATAGGTTAACTTAATGCAGACATATTCAAGGACTAAATGTGGGACCAGGCCAGTACAAGGATTTTTATATATGAAGGTGACGGTTATCGAATATTTTTCAAATTTTCTGACTGACATCTATTTCTGAATCGGTCGAAAAAAACTAAAAGACTGCAGTCCTATCGGTGTTGTACTAATAAAATTTGTCAGTCCTAGGACCGTCCCTCATCGGTATTTTATAGTAACTACAACAGCTGAAATTATGTAGTTACTACTAACTATGTCATTTGAGTCGTTAAAGTTTCATTATAACTCATAACTCCTTTCAAAGAGACAAGATACCTGAAGTTAAAAATAAGCGGTGTGTGACTAATAGAACGTATTATTACGTCTTCTACCTATTGTTCACTAATTTCTGATAATCTTCAATCCTAGCTTACTTGTGAATAAAATACAAATATAGCTGTGACTGTAAGACTAAAGGACCGATATATCGGTCCTAATGACCGTTGAACGGCAAAAAAGATCTGATTGATGAAAAAAAGACTGAAAGTGTGGGGGGAGGAGAGAGGAAACTGATTCGGAAATCAGTCTTAGGATCAATCAAACACTAATGGCATTCCATTTATCAATATATTTCGAATTTTCTTAAGGAAATAAAGTAAACACCCTTTTAATTTATTAATAGGATTTTCTTAACTAAAATTGTCGATAATCTTCTATACATTAAATGCAAATGTTAGGGTATCTGAGTGTATTTGTTTGGGAATCAAGCCCAAACTAATGAATGGTTTTTTTTGAAATTTTTCAGGTAGGTTTTCAATGCTCCAGAAATGGTACTTGTGACATTTTGTTGCCCTTCAAGGCCATGGCAGCCTTAAATATGCGATTTTTTTGACAGTTTTTCCCCAGTGTTGCCCTGCAAATAAAGAAATTAACATTAATTTTGAACTCTTTTGCTTTGTATAAAGCAATAAAAAAATAACGTAAAATTCTAAGAATTATTCTTGCTGTAATTAAGCATGCATCTTTGCATACTTTTTTTAAAAGGAGATTGTAAGGCTTAGAGATGAAAAATAGGAAGAGAGAATAAAACAAATTTTGTTTGGCAATAATATGAAAGATGAGCAAACGATAATTCATCTTGAATATTTTTTTCTTCTCTAACCATTATCGTCTCCTTAAAAAAAAACAGAAGAGTTCATAGTTGATTTTAATTTGTTAATGTCCTGGCCAACACTGGGCAAACTTATTATATATATTACATAAAAATAAGGTTATATTTTATTTTTGAATGACTTTTTGAGGCATTAAAAAAAAAAAATATGTGAACGTTTTTTTTTGTTTTTTTCAAAATAAAATTTTAAGAAGGTTTTTTTTATTTTTTTAAATGCCTTCATATTTTGTGAAAATACCTTCTTTTTAAGGGTCACATTAGGAATGTCATCCTCTCATTGTACTCTCCCAACGCGAGACAGGGCCTATTATAAGCCATATATTAAAGACTGCTACATATTAATATTCGAAAGAGATTATTCTTTAAACATGAGGGGTTCAATAGCTCTATTTCTAAATATTTTTACTCTTAGATAACGATGATTAATTACAGTTGAACGACATGGGTTTAGCATTTAAAGAAAAATATATAGGAACTTCCATATTATAGATATATGGAAAAAAAAAACTATATATTTTAACATTCATAAAATAATATAATATTTCATAAAATAAATTTGCAAAACAAAGGAAAAAAAGAATTTTTGTTGAGGATTTTTTTGCATAATGTCTCATCAGGATTTTTTTTTTTTTTTGTGAAGAATAAGAATGTCAGACATTCGTTCTTAATCATTATAATAGGTAGTATATATGACACTATCTCTCAAGACATTCTTGTAAGAAGGAAGAGGATACAAGTATTTAAAGGGACCGAAACGAATTGCAACCTCTTACTAATAGCTACATATCTTTTTCTTTCTATCATAATTAAAGACATAATGATGATAATTATAAATATCGTCGCTCCTTTTATTAATAATACCCTGGATCCTTATGTTTATGATTCTACTAAAGAGTAACAGGTAAATACTGATATTATTAAAAACAAGAATGACTATTAGGGTGGGTCGTTTTGAGGGAGGGAGGTGATCAACTTTATTTAAATTTTTAAAGCAGGGTAAAGTTGTGTATTGTGTCCAATATGAACTCAAGGGAGTAAGAGTCTGAGGATCCCCAAATATATATTATACACCATGCGACAGATTTTGTACAAAAGTGAATAATCTAATTATCTTTTGCTTTTATTTATATAAATTAGCTTTATCTTCAAAGACCACAAAATGTAAGAACATAATTATTGTGCTGGAAATGATCATGTTCCAGAAGACCCGAACTGAGATGGACAAGACCTCATGATAAGCTTGATGGCCTTTATTGCATTAAAAACAATTTAAAATCCAAGGAACGGTCCCCAGATAGTCGGGGCAAAGTCGGAAACGAACAGTACTAACACGTGATTACACGTGTCAAAAACCCCTTACCAGTGAGAACAATTCAGAGTATGGTCATGAAGATGAAAATGAACGAGTTGACTCCATGGATGATCATTAAAGATGAATAGGGAGACAAATCAAGAGTAAGGAGGAAACTTCCTTTTCGACGGCCACAAAGTAGAAGGGTTGCCTAGAGTCAAGCTTCTTTTGAATGCATCCAAGAATATGTAGACTCCCATCTCCGACGATCTTAATCCTTTGGAGTATTCAATCGATGCAAATGTCGAGGGAGATGCATGCAACAAGCCTCTCGGGTCTATTTTGGAATCCGCCATCAAGGTTGCATGGACTGACTTGTCAGAAGATTACATTCGTAAGGTTTGTGCGGCCTTCAGGAAGTGTGTGGAGGACGTCCTTGAGACTGAAAGAAGTCATATATAATATAAGATGTCGATTTCAGTTATAATTCACTAGATTTAAAATTAATTTTGTTCTCACTGACTTGACGGACTATTTTTTAATAGAATTTGAAAATCAATCTTCAATGTAAACTTAAATATGACGCATGATTATTGATGACCTCCCACAATGAAGTTGAACAAAGGCGTTATGTTTTCATCTATGTTGCTTTATTTGTCTGTTCATAAGCAAGATTTAGGGAAAAGTTACCGATCGATTTTGTTGAAACTTTGAAGGAAGGTTATATATGTTAACAGTAAGACATCATTATATTTTGATAGGTCAATGTCATATGAAACGTTTTTTTATCTTAAAACAAAATTAAGAAAAAAGTTACAATTCTATTTTTGTGAAAATTAGTAAAAAGGTTGAACCTATACATTAACACTAAGAAGCCATTAAGTTTTGAGAGGTCTAGGTCAAACAAACGTTAAAAACACATTATCAATCATAAGTTTGGAATAAATTGAGAAATGTAGAAGTCAAATGAAGGTCATTTTAGAGTGAAAAATATTTTAATAATAATTGAAATATTATTGTTTTGTTCTTGTTGTATAAAGATGAAAATAATACAAATATTTAGAAGAAAATACAACATTTCATTATTAAAAATAAGTTCAGTTAAAAATATGAGTCAAGTTTATCAAAGAATAAAATTTCAGAACATAATCGTTGATAAAAAAATGGGGAAAAAAATATATTTATTATCAAATATGTATAAATAAAGTTTCAACAGAGTAGGGCATAAGAAGACTAAACAAATATGTACTCTCCGCAAAGTGGTTTGACAGATTGAAACTTGTTGTTTACAAAATGACGGAAGCTCAGAATTTTTTTGACAGCGCCCTCTATGTGAGAAACATACATACATATTATTATTTTTTTAAAGATAATATTATCATTCCGGGAGTTGCACTATTTTACCACAAGACGGCACTCCTCTCTGTCGCTTTGCTTACAAACGAATATAAGTAAACAACGCACATCCTCAATTGGGGAGCCTCCAAAATACGTTCCATCGTCTTTAAATCTGTCATAGTAATTTCCCAATACACCCCATCAATAAATTTTCATATTCTGATTTTCGACTCACTCTAACGAACAGGGATACTTTATATTTCTAAGAAAGAGAGAAAAAGAGGAAAGAAGAAGACCTAGCACTCATCTTCATAACCTTGCATATGGACGACTTTGTTGCTTGAGTAGACTATAATACATAAACTTACATATAGAGAATGCCCATTTTCAAGGAGTGGGCATTCTCTTTCTATATTTAGAAAGATATGTACTACTTCCAGATGAAGTTACTACTAAGTATCTACGTAATATACATAATAATATCAATGAACATGGATATCCATTGAAACACACTGTAGTATTATGCTGCTCAATTAAACACTTAATGAAAAGGGTTGAAAGGAAATGCCAATTGTTCGTTAACATCTCATATTATACGAGTAAGCACTGGTGATGTGTTGAAGAAATATTCAGGGCCACAGAAACAAATTCAATACATAGTGTTGGAGCAAGGAGGAAATTTCAATAAAAAGAACGTTTACATACTCATGACTTGATAATCATGCAACTTTTTGTATTTTCTTGTAAAGAATGTAAATATTTTAAAATACATAAAATCCTGGGATAAAAAGCTACATCGTGGATCACTTGGTCTCAGATGTGTTGAGCCGGAGTAAATCCTTGAAGTAAAATTGCTAAACGCCCTGTTTTTTTTTGAGTGCATTTATGGTTAAGCTTGTAAAACGTAAGCATCTTTGGTACATAAAATAAGAAATCGAAAATTAACATACCGGGTGTGGGGAAAAAATCTTTACACTTTCAAACTAGACCTTTATGAAGATCTATTTCAGCAGCCAGTTGTAATGAATTGTGTCAACAAAATAAAAAAAACATTAATAAAAAACCTTGATTTATGTAGCAAAAATTAAGTGTAAAATTTTTTTTGCCCGCACCCGGTAGAATAGCTGACAATTTGAACTGCGTTTCAAAGGAGATCAGCTTAGCTGACATTTGTTTAATGAAATTTGTTGCAAACAGCTGTGAGATGTAAGAAATATACACATTTCTCACACTGTATCAAGCAAGAACATAGGCAGGTATTACTCCTATGTCTATCCTTATTTCTACTCTAAATAGAACAAGGACTTACATTGATAACTCCCCAACAAATCAACAGTATTAATCTCCCTCCCACATGCACTTTATTCTAAAATGTATTTCTTCAAGAATTATAATATCAGTCGTAACTACTCTGTCCAAATATTGATCGCCTCCTGGTCTTCTTTTTGTCACTTGGTTAATGTATTAAACACAGAATCCTTACAGTATACCACAAACATTTCGAAAAAAAAAACAGAAATAAGGCCCTAAATCAGTTGGTTTCAATTTTACCCAATTTTGGAATTATTGTTCGGCAAAGTGGAGTGTCCGTATACGGGGGAAAAATATCAACAAACTAAGCAAATATTTCTTTCAATACCTGCATTAATGTATTTCCAATGCAAGTCCAAATATTTATTTAGAAAATCCGATGCACCACTAATATATGGATATTATTGTTTTGAGTGAGTATCAATGCATCATTGAGCCAAAACATATATACCCAGGGAGTTTATTACACTCGACTTCTCATCATTCATCATCCCTTCTTTTTCTTCTTCAAGTATGAAGGCTTTCCTTAGGCTTCAAGTAATTATTATTAGTAGCTACATATAGGTTTATGTACCTACCTATATGCACAATAAATATGCAATATTAGAATACATAAAGATACAAAATTAGCAGCGTCCCTGTTTCCAATGTCTTCTTCCTTTGTTCCTTATTTGAATCATTGATGCCTGTTCATTATCATAAAATAGTGTTTGTATGTATATATATCAGACTGTACTCTAATGACAATACTTTGGAATTTGATAACGCAGATATCTTTTATTTTGGATTTGTTTCATCTAAACAAGAAAATAACCTGCAAAAGAGTAGTAACAAAGAAGAAACTCATTTAAATGTATTCACTGAATAACCGGTACCAAAAGATTATATTTAAAGTTGCCACATCTTTAGGACTAAAATACTTATAAAGTGAGCCCAATTAGAACAATGTTGATAGGATATTGTTAAAAGATATACGTATAATATACAATACTTAATAATAGAAAAATCCTGGATTTCGATTTAACTTGATAATTTTAAAGGATCAACATGAAAAATCATTTTTTCCTCAATATTTTGCAGACTTTAAAGTCAAAATGCATCCATGTAGAACCTTTTCTTCGGACAATTAACGGTTATATTCTTGTTTAGATGAATAAAATGCAGAATAAAAAATATCCTGCAATATAGAATTCCGTACTTTTGTCATTTCGGTACAGTCTAATATATATATATATATATCTAACATAAGTTTGATAGCTTCAAGTGCATTAACAAACTAATTTTTATTAATATATATGTATATATAATTCAACATTTATATCCTATTGTAATTCTTTAGTTTTGTGTATGTACAATTGTACCGTGTTCCTGTAGCCAAAGGCCAATTTGTCAGTAATACATAAAATATTAATATATATCCATCCTACATATTAGTACAAAGCATTTTGTACAAATGAAATGAATAAGTATTTAAACATGTAGCAATCAATTAGCTGTCATTATTTAAAATGTACTCTATGATGTACTCCAACTAGAAGCACTAAAATGACAATTTACTTTGTATTATTTGTTAGAATGGATTTTTTTACCGCTTTTGACCCATGGTTAGTTTTAGTTCGATATAAAAAACCCCAAATAGAGTGCATTCCTATTTGTCCACTCCTTTTAAAATTTGTCCATTTGACCGGTCCTTATCCGTATTTTATGTTACTACAAACAGCTAAAATGACATAATTATTAGTGTTATTTTTAGTGTTCTTCTAACTGGTCAGATGGAGTTGCACTTATTAAGTACATATAAGTAAAGATTGTAGAATTACATTTACTCCATTTGACCAAGGAATCTTCTTTTGAAGTACATATAGATAAAGTATATTTCCTTATTCAGGGACAACTAGGGTACGAACCTACGCACCTTGAGTTCAAGATAATAATTTCTCTCAACCGCGTTGTTTATTGAACTATGTTGTTCCATGACGTAATTATTAACTACGACACCTTAGCTGTTCAACATAACCTCCTTCGAAGATATAAAATACCCTATCTTTAAAATAGGATGTGTGAGGCTAAAATGTATGATATTCAAGTATTTTAAGGTTTATCTATCATTCATTCTTTCTTTCGTTTTTATATTTTTCCATCCTGGCTAGGAGTGAAGAAAGTAAAAACATAGTCAAGACCGTTGAATGATAAAAAAGATCAGAAAGTTATAAAAGAGACTGAAAGCGGGAATACTGATTAGATAATCAGTCCTATGGCCCAATCCGTTCATGTTATGTTGTGAATCAAATTGAAAATATAATCCAATAGTTGGAAGTAGATGACTAACTTGTAAAAATTGATTCAATATAGTTTTAGTATTGATTAGACTTGAATAATTAAATTTTCTTTTCGCAAACAAAAAAGATATGTAACTTATAAAAAATAATGAAAAGGGAAAGATGTTAGTTAAGGGACACTCAAAAAACAGTTAAAAAAGGATTCAATAAAACTTTAATGACGTCAATCATACACTATATTAAATTCTATTGAATAACTTTCTTAGAGCCTAAGGGGATATTTTAACTCCTCATGTATGGATTGGGTGAAAAAGTTCTCCATGTGATATTTATTTACTCCTTCTTCATCAATCCTTTTATCTTGACATTGTTCATAGATCTTTGACTTTCTAAAGTGAAGAACCAATCAAAAGGTCAACATCTTTTGATTGGATTTTAATACTCTATTGTTATATATACACATACTATGCATGATTTGATTTGATGTTCATGTGACACATAGTAAAGTACAAGAACACTCACTTTATATATGACAGTTTGACATCTTTTTTATCCTATTTTTTGATAAGGTGATATATTACATGCTTTCTTAAATGTAGTACCTATTAGTTGTTGATAATTGTACCATCGATTGCAAATATTGTAATTATGGTTTAAAATCAAAGGAAATAATAATAACATGTAGATTTCATTTCTTTGAGTAGTTGATTAAAGTTATTCTGAATTTATTGAAGTTTTCTAGAAATGTATCAACTATTTTTAATTCTATTTTTTTTATTATTATTATGGGTAAAAAGAATAATACGAGTATCTAAAATTATTTTTTGAATCTTAAAATAAATCACCTATTTTTACATGATCAGAATGATATTGTAACTATGTAAAAGGTTTTTTTTTCAAAGATCTTGGTGATTTTTTTGGGCTATACACTATAATATTTTCGGGTAAAACATATTTCCTTACAAATCTCACATTTCATTACATCATAATACCAAGTGGTCTATTAAAATCTAAACAGTCGAAATTTTAAACTTCAATAAAATAGAACTTATTAATTAACAAAATAGAATTTCAACAAAATTAATACTATAAATAGATGTTTGTCTGAGCTCTCTTAATCATTAATGTAGCCGCCCTTAGTGGATGGCTTCCAGGTGGTGGCGGAAGCCCTGGTACTTGCTGCCGATCTAGTCCTCTGTCATGGGGCCCCATTACTGACTAACAGTGGCTTGAGGGCCTCGGTGTTTGGATGATGGACACTGAAGGCCGGCCCCTCGATATGCACCCAAATGGTGTAGTCGAGAGGGTTAGCATCAGAGGAGTAGTTGTCCAAAAGTGTTCAAAAGAAATCAAAATACAAATCAAAGGAGTCGAGCGGCGGAGGAGGTGGGTTTCTTTCAAATCTGGGGTCAAAAGTAGCATATCCACCCTCACAAGGCTCATTGCGCCCAATTTTTTTATAGCTTTCTGGACAGTCTGGTGAGAAACTTCATGGACTTAAGAGGATTGCCCTTGGATGTTTTTGTTCACTCCAACGGGTCCAGTTTGGCCTTTTTGACAGAACCCTTCTTCCCCTCCATCGTTTTTCACTTTCTGACGGCGTAGATAGTTGTCCTGGAGACACTCAACTGCTTGGAGTGCGCGAAGGGTAATTCGTCGATCACGTTCACATGTCATTTTCTCGACTTGCACGTAAACTAACAGCTCAGTTTTGTTTTGTTTTGTAACTAAAAGTTTATACTTTAATATATCGACATAAGAATTAATTTTAATCATTCAACTTTCATTAAATATTCATTTAGTAATTGTTCAGATTTCAATTGTCCACCCGGTATACATGGAAAGTCAAATAGTCCATTGTGTAAGGATTTAATCGTAAACTAAGTCATTGTTAATCAAAGTTTAGTGAATTTATTTATCTATTCTGCTTAAAAGTTGTTTCTTTTGATTTATTCGCTTATTCTTTTTTTTTTTTCCATGTGAAGACTGAGATATACAACGGTAGCTAGAAATTATAACATTGTAGCTATTATTTTATATACAGGATGTCCAAAAATTGATGGTAGCATTAAAAATATCCTTTTTTATAGTTAAAAAATTATATTTTTGGTCAGACTAAAATGAAATTTGGCTAGTACAATCATTAGGCAATATTAAATTTTTCTGATGCAACAATTTTCAATGATTGCATCATTCATCAGTATAAAAGGGCTCAGAAAACACCCCAGGATGTTAGTTGAAATTCAATATCTGAAATGGTGAGAGAACACTCTTTGGAAACCAGGGCAAAGACTGCTGGCATGATAAAGGGTAAATCAAGCTAGAGATACGTTGCTCAAAGATTACAGATTTATCTCAGGACCATTGATAATTGGTTTAAGAAAAGGAGGGGAGGACAAACCCTTGCAAATAAGAAGGGTCAAGGAAGGAAGAAAAAAATTAGCAGAGTTCCCAAACTGGTGATTTCAAAATCTTTGAACAAAAAGAGGCAATTCACAAGGAAAATTGACCAAGATTGACTTCAAAGGACTATTCAATATCCAAATCCTCTTTCCATAACTACGTGAGGCACTATTTCAATGCTTTGCCATACAAACCTCGTCTACAACCCAAACTTTCAGAAAACCAAAAGAAGGCCCGGCTTCAATTCTGTCATGAGCGGAAACACTGGACTGCAGATCACTGGAAATGTATCCTCTTCAGTGATGAAAGCCCATTTGAGCTATTTCATGCCCCAAATCTCCAAACAGATCGGGTAAGGGCAAGAGATAAGGGAGATGTGGAACCCACTCCAACTGTGAAATTTCCTCTGAAAATTCAGGTTTGGGCCGTTATCAGCCACTAGGCAGTGTCAAATCTTCCCCTGATTCCGCGAAACCAAACTGTGACGGCCGAGTACTTCGTAACAGAGATCCTCAGCAAGTTTCTGATGTCAGCTTTGTCTCGTACTAAAGAAACTGGACCTCCTTTGAAGAGTAAAATGTTGTCTGACTCATCAAGAGCCATTTTCCAGCAGGATAGTGCCCCTGCTCTCCACTCCAAGAAGGCACAAAAGTAGTGTTCGGACTACTTGGAATCTTTCTAGGGCAAAGGCAGTTGGACTGCCAACAGTCTGATTTGTCTCCCATTACAAATTTGTCAGCTTTGGTCCAGATTGAACTCAATGAAAATGTGGTAGCACCTTCAGAGGATGAATGAAGGAAAAAACTGACAAAAGCTTGGGGAAAAAATTATCCAGATACTTTGAATAATCTGTATGAAGGGATGCCAAAACGCATAAAAAAATGTATTAAGCTTAAAAGTCGTCATATTGGGAAGCAAATAAAGTTTTCACCCCAAAAAATAACTTGTTTGGGTTATTTCATGATTTTTTTTTTTTAAACCAACATAAATTTTTGAACGAGCTGTAATACACGCCACCACATCAAAGACAGATGAGTCCTTCTACCAATTTGATTCCCAAAGTATGCATAAAGTAATTAATATTACATGGGAGTGATTATCAAAAATATTATTTGAATGCTTTTATTAAAAAAAACAATAAATTATATCTTGTTGAAATCCACAACTCAAGGTTGTTGAGATTATTTAAAAAAAGGATTTTTTATTTTTATTTCTTTCTATATATTAAAGTAATTTTTCAATTTTATTAATATTTATGAGTGTAAAGTAGATGGAATAGTTACTAAATTAAACAAAATTTAAATTCATATAACTGTTTAACTGTTTATCTTTTAATTTATTACGTCTAATTCTAGGAATTTCTTTTAACAAAGTTTTTACGCATTAGTCTAAAGCTACAAAATTTCAAAATAAGTAAAAAACATGTATTTGAGGATGAAAAAATATATAAATATGAAGTTATGGAGGTTACATAATGAATTCAAATGTAACGTACAAAAATCTCCTTGATAAGTAATAATTCAGGATCAATAATACAACAAAGATCTATCTCAAGAAATTGTTTTTATTAAGAAATGTCGCCAAGAGCTTTATTCATTTTCAAAAGAAAAATAAATTTTTCTTCATCAAAGTTACGGTTTTTGACAAAAACTGTAGGATAAATGGTACTCAATAAAACGAAATGAAGTTCCCCTCAAAAATAAAATAAAAAATTATCCTTGTCCCAAAATTATGTTATATCCCATTTAGACATTACCCTTTTGTTTATTCACCCCTCCAATGATTAAATTTCACAAATTCCGAAGGTTTTCGTAGATATGGCCAGAATTTGAAAACCGCTATATGACTCAAGCAAGATTGAGTTGTTGATAATTTCCATTGATATGGTGATCAGGTAAAATCTAATCTTACGGACGCAGAAGGTAGGAGGTATTTTTCATTATATTCATGGAATAAGTTATACAATATCTTATAGGAAAATAATTTTTTTTTCATGTAACTTAGATTTACATTGGATATGTATGATAATTGTACTTTAAAAAATAATACGTATTTAAAAGGAAAAATAGTTAATTAATTTTATAATTTATTGTTTATCTGAAACTTAAAAAATAGGAATTATCTTATGGTATATTTTTGGCAACTTGTCATTTTTACCCCTAAGACAACGGTTGTCCATAAAAAGTGAGGTTAAACCAACCAATTATTAATATTATTATTATTAAAAATTAATTTTGAGTTGTTTTTTTAACTTGTTAAGTTTAAGTTAATTAACTTCAGAGTAATTTAAGTTAAATTAAATTACAGAACCTTTGTTAAGTTAATGTTAATTTTGATGTTAAAAAATACTATTGAATTTCAAGTAAATTGAGAGATTTATCATGGCTACATAATAAAGATTATTTTGTTGGGTCTATCTGTCTGGTATTTTCTCAACTTCCAATTGAACGATCAAGAAAGAAATACAGATTCAAACTCTCAACAAATTCTGTTTTGAAGCGAAAAAGCAATGCAAAGGAAACTTGTTTCATATGATAACTACCGGAGGAGGCTAATGTCGAATGAAACATGTTCAAAGACGTGTCTACAGATTTTCACTTAAACTTTAAATAATCAAGTTAATTTAATATTCAGATAATGCAGTTAAAAAAATTAACTATTTTAGTTAAAAGTAAATTTTAATCAAATTAACTAGGTAATTTCAGTTAAAATAATGCTGTTTAAATAATTAATAAACTACTTAGTTAAAAATAAATTACTTTTACTAAGTTAAATTACATTAACTTGCCCAGCTCAGCTTGAAACTGTTTATTTTTGGGGATTGACTAGCTTGGCCTGACATTTTTATGTATAAATTTTTAAAAATTTTGAATCACTTTTTTTTTATAGAAAAAACTATGTTACTACTAGAAATGTATAAAATATTACCCTAATGCGTGCAAGATATTTTCTAGTTTATAATCTGAAGAGTGTTTTTTAATTTCCAAAGCTGTCATATCTATTATTTAAATCTTGAAGAGAGAACAGAGAGTAACTCTTTTTTTTTTTTTTCTGGTAGGGGTAACTGAATGTCCTTGTTGGACTCAGATTATAATTGAAGATTGACATTTTGTGGTTTTTGCCTATGTTCTTGATAGATACGGAGATAGTTGGAGTATATGTCCTTTATGTCAATGTTGTTCGCCGGTAATTTCATGAAATGTCATGACAGCTAAGCTGTTTTCCGCTCAAACTTTCTTTAAATTGTCAGGGTTACCATTTTCATTCCCATTTTTGTTTTTTTCTACCGAAATTTTGCATATATCCTTGTTAGATAAGGAGTGGCATTTATGTTTGTTTCCAAACTCGCAGCTAATCTAATACAACAATAGTTATAATTACATAGATTTAAGTTAGGGGTAGGCCCGTAATACCCTTTTAAATTTACGAAATTTAAGCCATATCTGTCTTCAACACTCTAGAAACCAATCTACATGGTGGTTTAGTGCGATTACTAACCTTTTTCTTTCTAAAATGTTTAATCTTTTCTTTATCTTTTACATACACATTAAAAATATAAATAGTTTTTTTTTTAAATTTATACCCTAACTAATGACTTGTTCTGCATTCCAAATGTGTGCGGTTTTTTTGCTATAATTACACTATGAAAAAATTCACATAGTTACGACAACAGTCCGTTTGTGTTTGTATATTTTAAATATTTATTAGTGTTGGGGTTCCGTTCGAAAATCCTAGAAAATCTGAAAATTCGGTCTTTTAAATAAGATCGGTCTGAAAGAAAAATTCGGTCTGGACACAACGTTACCTCTCTAAAAAATATATACATTGTATTTATTGTCTGCTCTGGATTTTTCAGGTTATTTACTCCTAATCAATGTTTTGAACGTTGATTAGTTGAATTAAAATTATTCATGGTTAAGTAATTCTTAACTATAATTGAATAATAGTTCCACAGTTGGGAAGAATTGGTCCTGAAATGCCAAACTACTAAGTGATTTAGGGCATTTTTTCTGTTTCTTTTCATAAAAAAAGTGCATAAAACAATCAAGGTAACGACATTTCTGAGGCTCTTTTAAAATCTTAACACATTGAAATTTAAACTCCAACAAGACATAATTTATTAATTAAAATAGAACTTCAAGAAAATCAATAATATAAGTAGATGTCTTTATGTAAAATGTAGTGATCTGTTATGACGTCCCAGTGTTGGCTGACATTGGCCTTGAGGGCCTTAGTGTTTGGATGACGGATAGTACTAGCCTTCTTATCGACATGCACCCAAAAAGTGTAGTCGAGAGTTTGGCATCACGCCTGTAGAGTGTCCAAAAGTATCAAAATTGAGTTCTAAAGAACTCAAAAGTGTCTTGCAACGGAGGAGATGGGTTTATTTTATTGCTGGTGTCCAAAGTGGCCTCTCCAGTCCTACAAGGCTCTTTCCATCCACTTTTTAATAGCACAGTCTGCACAGTATATGGGAACCCCCCAGAACTCTTACAAGGGCCTTCATGGACTTGAGAGGATTGGCCTGGCCTGTTTTATTTTTTAGCTCTTCCGGTTCCAATTTGACCTTTTTGACGGAGTCTTTCTTCCTCTCCAACGTTTCTGCCTTGGTGAACTGCCTAGAGTACATGAAGGGACATTCGTTTATCACGATCGAGTGTCATTTCCTCGACTTGTACATAAGAATGAGAGATCTGACTTTTTTTTTGTATATTAACTTATTGTTGATACTTTAATATATCAAGAGATGAATTAATTTCAATCACTCAACCTTCATAAATTATTGAATTGGTATTTGATAAGATTTCAATAGACTTCCCGGTATAGAATGGGCTTACAAAAAAAAATGTTATTGAAAGTTCGGTTTAGATCCATATTAGTAATAAATAGTTAATGACGTCATATGTGTTTTAAAATTGTGAATGTTGGTACATTTTTATGACTCTATATGAGCTTTAAAGTGTTGCATAAATCATATACGTACAACTTACAAATCATTAGGGGGAGAAAATTGATTCATAAATTGAAACTGAATAGTCGGGCAACATTGAAATTTCGGTCTACGATCTGAAATCGGAGTTTGGACCGAATTGAAAAAAAAACAACTTGCACCGATTTCCAACACTAATATTTATGTATATATTTAAATAATATTTTTGACATTCTTTAAAATGCACTCACCCACCTACTTTATGTGTAGGAATCAACAAGGAAAAAAAACAAGGCATAAAATACTCCTGCTAATAGGAACTGCATAAAATACGTCTGCATGAAGAGTGAAGTGCACTTAAACTATTTGACCTTATCTAATTCAAAGTCATGAAATTAGAGTCTTCAATATGGAAATTTGACTTCTGACAGACTCCTATCCCTATTCTCCTTAACCTCCTATTTATATGTACATATTTACAATCATATTATTAACTCTCATTGATTTGAAGTCGTTTTTTTTTTTCATCTTCTTCTTTTTTCCCGAAATAAATAGTTACATAAATATACATAAGTAGCGTTTCTCATTTTTTGGCTAATTGTCTTTGTGGGAGATCCCCGGAAATAACAGAATGATGTAAATAAATGTTAGTACCTACCCATATTTTGTGCAACATCATAAAAACAATCTTGAACAAAAATTAAGAAAAGGAGATAATCCCAAATAATTATTTGCTTCATAAAATTTGGTTAATATTCCAATTTGATAAGATAACCAAAAAAATTAAGTATAATTTTGAACCTTTAAGATGTACTTAAATTGGCAACGAAATTGCCCGTTTTTACAATAAAATGTACATATTGATGTTTCTTTTATTGTGATGCTCAATTTTGGATACTTTAATTGTGCAATTTATGGCACACCCAAAGGGTAAATAAGAATAATGTTATGGTGTAAATTTGTCAAAGAGTACAAATGTAATCCACACACAACTTTGGGAAAATTCATTTAGCTTCCTTTTGTGTTGACGGGCCAAGTACATTCTCAATTTTCATCTCCTTCATTTGTATCAATATCTTTAATAGAATTTTTAGAGCTCCCGATATTTGGTTTTTGGAATTATGTAACCCCATTTAACTCGAGAAAAAATACTTTGTTCAAATATACAAACCAATTTGCACATCAAAGGGGCATTTGCAGGGGATGGGCTGGAGGGCCATTAGCTTCCTTCAACACCATTTTAGATTATTGTTTTTTGTAAAAAAATTAATTTTTCTTTTCGACATCGAATTCTGACTTTTCATAAAAACATCTTAAAGTTCTATGTCTCTTCTAAAAAGAAAATACCCCAAAATAAAACCCTACCAACGCCCGTACATCACTAGAATAATTAAATGTGGGATTCTCCATATATATAACCGCCTGAGAATTCCCGGGATCCCAATAGAGAAACCCTAGCACTTGTTATATACTAGGGCCGGGAATGGGACGACCCTGACAGTTCTGTACATTTTTAATCTCTATACAATATTTATATATATTATCACATATTAAATATTTATATACTTAAATTATTATTTTATTTTTTTAAATAAATAGATTTGGATAGTGAGGTAAGATTTTAATCCATAAGCATCTTTTTATATAATAAATAATTTATGCATTTGTTTATACAAAAAAGAAATAATATGTTACAAAATGAAAAAATACATCCGAGTGGACGGAAACCAGTGGTATGGTGGAGGTATAATTTAAAATAATTCCCCAATGTTTTCCAAGTTAGCTTCATGATACCTCACAACTACAGGTACATCTGTATCAAGCGAAATAATTTTTTTACAGCTGGTACCATTGTGACTCCTAATCGGTCTTGTTTCTTAACAGAAAATATAGAAAAGTTCATCTTTTAAAGAAAAATGTATAAATTCAGGAGCAATATTATTATATAATCCCTGTATATTTTATATCAAGGTTTGTTTTAGAGAAGTTAAGTATATTTAAGAATAATTTATATTTGCAGAAAATAAACTATTAAAGAATAAAAATTTCAAAAAACTACATTCATTTTTTAAATAAAACCTTTTGCTACTATACCCTACCAACTTTCGTACCGTGAAGGGTGTACCGCGGTTTGTAACGAACTCTGAGTTCAGCATACTTTCTTTGTCCTAGTATATACACAATAAAATCGAAATAAAAAGAAGTTAATGAGAAGTTAAACGCTCATCTTGATCTGAAGGAACATTATCCTTGACGAAATAGTATGTAACTTATAATTTTCAATTGCAAAAAAATATCATTCTCTCTACCTTTTTTTTCTTATTCTTCGTGATCCACCTCTTCCTGATTTAGAAAAGCATATATTGGCATGGTTTCTAACTACCAACCTGACTAGGGAGCGGCACTGCCTCTTCTTTAACTTCTTCTTTTGTACGAATGAAAACATAAATTCACTCATATTGTAAAAAATCAATTCTTTTTTTAATCAACTCAATTATATGTCAAAAAACTATACATAAAACAAATGGAAAATAGGTATAAGAAAGAAAAATGTTATTAATTGTTGTTATTTTTGTCCTTGTCAATATTATTGTATAGGTCAGGTACAAGTTGCTGTTTTTTGACATGATGCAAAATGAAATAAAACCAAGGGGTGTCTAATCCGGATATTATGTACAAAGTACGATTTTTTCTCAAAAAAGCGTAGCTCCAGAAAAAAACAACTTATAAATACTTTTTATAAGTTAGAACAATGTCTATCATTACTCTTTTTGTAAAATAATGATTAATCCCATATTTAAGTATTTATTGTCTTAAAAAAAGAACTTTGACCACCTTTCAAACTTTGAACGTGATGACATACCTAAAGATGATATTATACAATGGCTGTTATTTCGACTAGTCCATCACTAATTTTCTAACTAGCTGTAATCAAAATTCGAAAAATGTTTTAAAAGAAACCGCCTTATTGTACAAGTTTCACTTATGTTAAAAATATATTAAACATTCATAAAAAAATAAGTAGATTTAGCATTTTTTTTAAAACTTAAATAAACCTATATAGGGACACTAATTTGGGCTCTCTATTTGTTCCAAAGTAATTGTCAATAATGTATTTCAACGTTTTGTACTACGATGACTTTGCCCTTTAATCTTAATCTCTGAAAATTGAATGACCGTTCACTGTGACTATAAATAATCTTCGTAGCAAGTTATATTAATAATAAATAAATAATTTTAATAAATAATATGAAATTTTATAGTTTTGGGATGTCAAAAGAAAAAGCAAGATATAATGATTTTTCTTAAAATTGAGTGTGAATTACATTTCAATTTTGAGGGCCGAACTGTCAAAACTCAAAAATTGCAAATTTTATTGTTATTGCCTATATGTCATTTTAGAAACCTAATATTTTTTATGAGATAACTTTAAACAAAAGAAATACAGAGTGTTGTAAAAAATTGAAAAAAATCTACAGCAAGTCCTTTATTTGCAATAAGAAGATTATGGAGGAAGAGGTATGGCTTGGTAGACTATAAAAACTACATCAAGGACATAAAAAGACCAAAATCTCATCGGGGGGGGAGGGGAGGCATAGCCCATGTATCAATTATCCTTCCACGAATATACTGACTGTAATATTTTTATAGACATGTCGGGGATTCCCTCGCAGGGATGGAGAAGGACAATTACTGAAATCAGAATGTATGAAAGGCTTATGATGGGGAGTAATCTTACCAACGATGTAACCACGGCACTGTCTCAAGTATGGGGTGCAGCTCAAAGAGTTATCTGGACTAAGGATCCTGTCTTTAATGACGACTCAAGAGTAGATATTCCTTGGAAATATATCAATAATAAGTTTTTCTTTAGGAAATTAAAGGATCCATCTATTTTGGAAGAACATGCTATTAGCAAGAGAAATCTAGCTAGACAAGATATTCACTCCTCAGATCTATTGAATGAGGGGATATTCAAGTTTCTTCTTGAGAGGACTTCTGGTCTCTATATAATGCAATGCCTTTCGAATTTGAAAATGGCAATGCCTAATTTTCAAGGTGAGAGGGATATACGATTGAGTCTCCCTGAAAACTAGAAGAGCAGAATCAAGCCAGCGTTGAGAGGGATAAATGATGGAAAAAAATTCAGAGTCCAATTACAGATTTTTGCTAATTGTATTTTTTTTCTCAAGGCCTTGTAAGGACTGTGGTAAGATATTCAATGACACAGTCCATGCTTTTGTAGATTGTCTTTCTTTAACCATTCTAAAGCAATTTTTAAAATTAAATGTAAAATATTTGATGGATTTAGATGAAAAGTTTCAGAAAGCAATTGCACTGCTAGGACTTTCACGAAAGAAAAAAGGAGCTTCACCCGAAACAAAAGCAATAGAATTTGCTCTGCTAAACTCAAAAGCTCTTATTGCGAGCAGGCTGACGTCATATGAACCAATTGTTGTGCACAAAGTGAGGGGTATAATTTTTGCCGCATTTGCGAGATATGTGGCCTTATCACTGAAAATACCAAACATAGGAACGAATACATGGTCGACAACATCAGACGTGATCCATTTGTTTCCATCTATGGGATCCAACAAAGGTAGAGTTTTTACCAGAATAATCAAGAATTTTAAGAAAAGCTTGTCATAGTATCATATTTTATCGTTTTAATTTTACATTTTCCACAAAATTTGGATATTTTCGTTCGTTTTAGTAAATTTGTTCTGCAAGTATATTTATAGTAGATATGGTTCAACTCCGGCCACTAAATTTAAGCTACAAGGTTTTTTATGTATTTGTACGTAATTGCCCTAGAACCGAATTATAAAAAATAATAAAAAATGAAATAAATAATGTATGAGTTAAATATATATGTGACTTACGACTATTTGGCGCTTTTATCACAATTTATACTCTTCTACGAATTATCGTTAGGTTTATCAGAAAAAAATTGCACTTCAATGAATCAAAATTGATTTTCACAGTCGTCACATGAATAAAGCGAGAAGTTGACGGATTTTATGGTAGAAAAGGCATATCCCGGATAATATAAGTATTTTATATAAAATAGGTTCCAAACTATAGTTTTAATTCTTGGGTATCTTAAATCATCCCATAAATTTGAATATAATTCCTATAATTTATTCTAATGTGTTGATGAAATATTGTACTGTATTCTACATTAATTGGGGAGTTCTTTCTTTCTTGATTTTTTAAAAATTATTTCAAATATTGACGCATTAGATATATAACCATTGGTTTGCAAATACTTAATTTATTTCATTGTTTAATATCACATAAATTAAATAGTGTTTAAAGACCATTTATAAAAAAGTAACCATTTTATTACAAAATGTAATATTATACAAATTAATCTATAGTACAAAAAACGAAAAAAAAAGACAGTAAATTCCTTAAAAATCCAACAAAGATCATTCCTATAAAGTTAAATATTTGAAAACAGTTGGAAAACTTAAAAAAAAGACATTTGTGTATAGTATAACTATAAAAATAAAATTAGATTACAAAGAAACAATTAAGATATTTTAATTTAAAATTCAAATAGGAGCATCTCTTTAGAATGATTAAAAAAAGGAGCAACTCATTGCTTGCAAAAGTGATGTGTTAACATAAAAACACTCTTGAAAAATAATCAAGTAAAGGAAAAAAAAATATTAATTTCATTGAGCCCAATATTTCAAGGACATATTAAAGTCAATTATAGACTTTGTATTCCAACTTGTTGGATAAGATAATATACATAAGGGTTGTAGCTATAGTTTAGAGCTTTTTTAATTTAAAGGACTTATATTCGACCCGATATGGTCTCTTTTAACTATAAATATATCAATTTATCATTCGTTTATTAGGACAACTAATTTTTGACTAAGTTAAGTTAATTTTACAACACACCTAATAGGTTAATCTATAAATAAATTGTTTATGTAAATTGACAAAAATTTGTAAAAAATGCGAACTCTATTCAAAACATATAATATTTGTTTGTTAATAATAAAAAAGTAAAATTACTTGCTAAAAGACTCAATCAAATAGTACATAATATTGAAAAAACAAGTAGCTGAATGCAGACTAAATATCTATCAAAGTACTTTGTTTTGAAATTTGAATATTTCATTTCATTCATGAAGACAGAAAATCATTTTATCAAGTCAAATATAAAATTTATATATCATTAATCAATCACTTAAATGGTTAAAAATGAACGGGCAATTTTTGAAAAAATATCGAAGGTTTTTTATTTCACTATGTCAAATTGCAAAAGAATATAATTGTCGAGCTTGTTACGAATAGATAAGCTTTAATCATTTATTTAAGTCGATAATAGGACAAAAATGGTTTTTACTCCTGTATATATTTTAATAACAATGTAAACTATATCTTAAATAAAAGTATTTGTAAAATTTATAAGAAAAAAAAATAAGAACGTTCTTTGATTTAAAAATCAAAGAACGTTCTTATTTTTTTTCCTTGTTTTTTTTTTCTTTTAAATTAAATAAAATATTATTTCACTCTAATTATATTTTATAAAATAGGGACAGGCATATTCATTAGTCTTTTAGTTATTCTCCACAGAAGTAATTTTTAAAAATATTATATTTTTCGACTAATCATTATCAAGCAAATCTAACCATCATGCATTACTTAATTAATAAATATTCTATAAGAAAATTAAAAGTAAAACAGTAAAAATCAATTAAAATACATCTTTTTTTTTTACAGCAAATCTTTTCAAATTGAAATTTATTAGGCATTTTTATTTTTAGCTATTATATAAAGTAATTGAAAAAAATACTAACTTTTTTCTTTAATTTGTTAGGAAATGTAGTGAAAATAACATAAGGCAAAATCTATCTTATTTCCTATGCTAAAATGTTTTTATAAATAGATTGTAACTTTTGTTTTCATATATGTTTTAGTGTTCTTTCACGTCGAAATATGCCTCTCAATTTTAATTATACTCTAAAAACGGGATTTATAAAATAGACTTTACAGGACAAATCTATGTTAGTTGAAAGTTTCAATGGTTCTTGCCGCGTTGTAGAACTTAAATAGCAATAATAAATTTGAGTTTAAGCTAGTGGGGTTCTAAACCCTGAACTTGGTTGCATGGTGCTTCATAAATAATAAAATGCACATTCAAAAAATTTCTTCGAAATCCGATAATTTGGAACCCCTGATCTATGTGCCCCCCCCACCGAAGAATAATATGAGAGGTTTTGTAGAGTTATTGCTGCAGTAATAAGCAGCTGCTGTACGACTTTTTTTTTTTTTTGTTACAACAGTGTTTTAATGAAATTGTGCGTTTTATATATAATAATAGCTTGTAGACCTCACTTCTTGTATTAAAAAAAATCCAAAACAATATCCTACCTGCATGAACAGGACATCACAGAGTATCAACATTTTATTTCGAAAATCCCTGATTTTCGAAATAATTGTTCAGTTTCCATTGGTGTATATGGTGTAATAAATAGAAACCCATTATTTTAATGGATTGTTTTCATTAATGTTTATTTTGTTAGCGATCAAAACAGAACTGACATAACAGTCCGACTCAACAGTTTCATTTATTTTATCCAAATTTTGGACAATCAGCCCTTCAAAACGTGGTGCATCTCTGACATCCAAATTACTGGAATGGAACGAACGAACCCAGAATACCACATGATTTGCTGTTACAGTATCAGGATCACAAACACTTTTCACATTTTCAGCCACATGGATTTCATTTTCACCTTGTTCGAAGAAATACTGTAAAATACAGCGTATTTGATCTTTGTTGATGCCCATTTTTCACGGCTGCTGAAACAATACTTTGTCAAACAATCACAATATTCAAAAAAGAAAAAAAAGGTTTTTTAGTACGAATTCTTATCTTTGTAACGTTTTTCAGCGTAAACCGATTGCTCTTGTACAACGCGAGAGACACATTATTAAAGCCGTCTATTGGAGAAATATATTTTTTTCTACATCTTATATAAAATATTGTCTGAAAAGTTTCAGGTTTCACACATAGATGGTGCTGTCTTTTTTAGATCACCGCATTTTTCATATATAACCAACCTTCAAAATACAGCCAGTCAAAATTTTATTACAAGCGGTTTTTTAGTTTGTGAGTAATTGTGCTAAGTGAGATGCTAATTTTGTTTATTCCAAAACAATGAATGAAAAATAATTTCGTGTTTTAATTTTAAACACTTAATAGATGAGGAAAATACTATTCATGCCAAGCAATAGTTTGAAAAATATGATGAGAATCCACTCCATAAAGTTAGTAATAATGATAAAATAAAAACCAATTTCTTTGTTAAGGCCGGGCATTGTCGGTCCATGCGTCATAAAGACATATTCACGACCGATTAAGACCACCTTATCTTATTATCATCAAAAGAATCAGAATATAACCTTAAATTTGACTTATTTCAAAATATGGACGTGCAAGTTTTTTTTTTTAAATAATAACTTCACAAAAAATGGGGGAACATGGCCACGGTATCCGTGACAACTCTTTATAAAAATCTTTAAAATATCCATAAAAGCACAGTCATATAATTAATATGAATACTATTTAAATATTAAAACACTTTGGCCTTCGAAGCAAATGATGATAAGAGATCATAATGGAGTATGTTTAACCTTTTTTTTTCTATTCATTATAGGCGTTTAGATCCATTATCAAATAGCATTGAATTAATTTTCCTTCAGAAAAAGTACATGGATAAAAATGGATAAGATTAGAAGAAAAGAAATGGTAAAAACCATTGGGGTTTGACCTAAAGACTCGTTGAAAATATATTTACAATTTATTTACATAGAAACTCGTATATCTGAAGAAAAAAGTACATCTCCCACAATATTTAAAATTAAGTTATGTCATTATTTTTATGCAATGCAAGCTATAGGCCTTGACACTCCTTTAAAGACAAAATTTAACATAAATATTATATGCTTAAGATATATCTGGAATATATACATAACAGTGTACTTAGGTATATACAAAACTATACGACTAACCATTCTCATCTATCTAATACCATGTACAAATGCCTCTCATTAATCAATTCCTATCTATTGACTAAACTGCATATGTAGATGTGTGTTTGTTGAATATACAAGTTCTCTTTAGTTGCGTAGATGAATGTCTTCTTTTCATGTTTTAACTGATGCCAAAAGTGACTTGTGAGCACAAAAGCATGCTAAAAAACATGCTCAAAATGGAGTGTTTATTACATTCGATTCTTTAATGACGAATTATCGTATATTTGTATAAGCAAATTATTGTTATGAACTCTTTAGATTCCCTACAAATTCCACTTATAATAGCCAAAATTGATCGTCACAATAAAAAAAAATTATAAATTGTTATATATTATTGTGTTAAGTAAAAATTTCTGAGCGTTTTCACTGGATGTATTTAGCTAGCTATATCTCACGATTAATACATTGCATCAAAAAAACTTTTAAGGTTTTGCATACACCGTTTTGTGTTTGGTGAAGCCAGTTGTGTGTTACAGCGTTCTTAAATGTAAGTAAAAAAGAGAAAATTCAATACATTCATCAGTATTACTAGCCGCAAAGTGAAAAGGCGGAGTAGGGGGCCGAAAGAATTATGCAGTTTATGGACCCAATACGGTATCGAATGCAACAGCAAATCAATGGATCCAACAATTCCGTTTTGGTGATATGGACGTCGAAAATGTAGATAAAATAATAGAAATCGTCTAGTTGGACCGGAATGTGAGGACTTATTCCACAACCCGGTAAGTAAAAAATAGCCAGAAAACCCTTTAAAGTGGATAATTCTAGGAATGATAATATTATTGTAAAAATAAATTTTAAAAAATGCTTAGAACTTTTTGCTTCGCCTATTATTTGAAAGGATCCATATCAGGGGTAATATAAGTACCCAAAATAAAATAAAGGTTTGTAATAGCTAAAATTCTTGTGGATCTTAACTAATCTTGGAATTTTGAATAACAGACCTATAAATGACTGAATATGTCTATGAAATATAGGACATTATATACACATGAAATGAATAAAAAAGTCACTGTGATTTTCTCTTTTTCTTTGGTTTTGCTCAAGATTATTTTTATGTTGACCCACAAAATAAAATAGTTGTTGTTGAAATTTTTTAGTTTATCTTTTAATGAAGTTCCTTAAAAAATTATTTTGCTTATAAAAAACAAACAACTATTATATATGGACTGTAAACACAAAAGCAAGCTAGAATGATTTTTCTCCAAATTGAGTGTGGATTAAAGCTATAATCTTCGACGAATATTCGTCAATTTTTATATCAAAAATTAACTTTTTTAACTTTTTTGGGTGTGTAACAAATTGAACTTTCAGTACCCAAAATTTATAGCCACAACAGAAGAATAAGGAATTGATAGATTTTAATTCTTGTATCTCTTTGAATTGAAAGTTAATAAGTTACTTACAATATGTTTCTGAATAATGCAATTTAAATAAAGGATCTGGATTTCCTTTCCAGGTTAAAAAAGAAGATCAAGGCTGACAGCACCAAATCCATAAATTGCACCGTCAAAGACATCTCCTTTCCTGATAGGACCATAGGAAGGGCTGTGAAGGGAGACTTGAGACAATCTCCATACACATGAATCCCACGCAACCTTATGACATAGGTCATGAAGGCCAGGAGGCTCGAGAGTCCACGTTTTAACGTCCAACCCTGTAGATATATTTAAACTTTAATATAATTATATCCGACTCGATCAAGAGGGGCATATAGCAAGTGAACTCCCCCCTTAAAACTGATCCTAACAAAAGTTAAAATCAATTAAGTTAAATTTCTGTATGAATTACATGTATTTTAGATTGGGTTCAAAAAAATTATTAACCTTAGTCAGACTGTATAATTTTACAACCTTAACAGACGGTACGAGTACAATTGTACCTACGTATTTTAGATCGAAATAGTTGTTCTTTTTTCAATGTTTGATTGTATTTTTTTCTAAACAATTATATTTTTTGCTTCCTTTGATAGAACATGAAGAAAAATATAATTTGGGGGGAAACGTTAAATTTGGTACTGCTGTATCTCTAAATCAAAGTTCAACTTTGATCCCGAAGCAAAAACTGAATGGCTTAAAAATCCAGTGCCTAAAGTGCAAACAAGATTGCGTAACATTCTTCGACAAAGAGGTGGGCCTGACGCCAACACCAACTTATGTACAGAAAGGAGCCTTTTATGTGTGTCATCAGTCCAGAGATGAGTGACATCATATTGAGAGAAAAAAATCAAAAAAATAGAAGAATTTGTGAAGCTTTTAACTATAACCTCATCCTAAAAATTTTAATACCTCTGAACGGCCAACACCAATATCATTCGAGCCATTTACTAATATTGAGCTCAATACTTTTTTTGGCATTCTTATTGCAGCTTGTGTACATATAAATCATTACGAGATTCTTGAAGGTATGTGGAAAATAGATGCTCAATTTCTTTTACGTGCAAATATGTCTCGGTACCGCTTCAAGATGATGATCAGAATGATTAGAGTTGAGAACGAAAACATATCCGTAGAGCGTTGTCCAAAGGATAAAGCTGCACCAATAACATAACTCTGGCTACTGTTAAATAGAAATTTGGAAAGATCCCACAAACCAAATGGATGTATCATCATTGAAGAACAGTTATTTCCCTTTCGAGGCTGTAAAAATTTAACTTCCTCTAAACCTACAAGGGATGATATTAAGATTTTCTGGGATTGTGATGCATCCAACGCTTACCCTCTACATGGTTAACTCTATAATGGAAAATCAGTAGATAGCCCGAAACGTGTGAATTTTGGGAGAAAATATATTTTTAGAACAGCATATATGTATAAAGGGTCTGGAACCACCAACAAATTATTTAGAAGTATTGATCATCTGGATATGTCTTTAGTAAGAAGAGTCCAAAAAAAAAATCTGCCATGTAATATTCAGTCAAGAAAGGAAAAGGCAGTTTATTTGACCAATTTTGCCCACCATAAGGTGTTAACTTTTTTTCATAACAGCTGATGATGAACATATCAGTTGGGCCTATGTCATCTATGTATATGACTAAAAACGTTGAGGCTGCACAATCAAGCAAGCCAGAGATTATCATGTATGAATTGTAACAAAACCAAAGCAAGAACCAACATTTCCCTACGCATACATTACATCATAAATGGGTTTGTTTATTGATGACGTAGAAAACAAATTGCTCAAATATATAAATTACGCCCGCACGTATATAAACAGAAACTGTAATATTTTTATGTCCAAATATTTAACTTTTATTGTTAAATACCGCGGAATTCTAAGTGTGGGTGAGGTCTGTATTTTGGTAATAAAACTGTTTCCACGAATCTCTCCAGATCACTTAATTCTTTCTTTCAGGACGAATATTCCAAAATTTCCTGGCTAAGAGATATTCCTAGAAGACGAAGTACCTTCTGATTACTCGAGTTTTTGCTCCTCTTTTTTCAGTATGGGGATTTGTCTGTGAGACTATTAACAAATGAAGGGATTTCGAAAATACAAGATGCAGCCATAGGCGATTTAAGAACAAACTTCAATAAAGTTATTTGGGCATCAAAGATACACTTCTAAAGACACTACATTTGCTAGGATATCAAGTGAAAATGAAGCCATCATTCAAATAGAGCAAGCTTTTGTCCTCACGGACTGTGTCATTGGTTTCAATAACTGTTGTTCAAAATGTCAATTAAACGCTTCCATGTAACATTCATTCAATAATAAAACTGAAGACTTACTTTAATTTTACTACCTGATATCTCTAGAATTAATACCAATCTTTTTTTTTGTAAATATTAAAAAAGATAGGTTCTTTGTATCAATAGAACTTCGAAGTAAACCTAATGCTTATCCATGACGTTATAAGAGAAAACAAAATCCGCAAATTTACCAAGAATATATTTTTACTGCTAATAAAATTATATATATCATTAATGAGGAAAAGAAGCATGAAGAAGTTACTTTTACTGAATTTTTTTGGTTATGTAGCCGAATCACTATTTTCGAGACTAAAATGTAAATTCCAATAAAATCAGCTCGTGGCTTCAAAAAACTTCACCTCAACTAGTCAAAAAAAAAACATTCCAAAACTAAACTACATAACAAAATTAATGGTAGCGTTAGTTGGAGTAACTTACTCTACTTTTTATAAAGTTTTGTAAATATACCTTATCCATAACCTCATAATGAGATTATAAAATTATTTCTTTATAAATTGTGGTCTACTTCCAACAGTCATCACGTAGTAATGTTTAAAACACTAAGGTAAATTTAAAAGTAAATTAATTAATATATTGATTTAAAGAATTCAGAGGTATACTTTTTTAATTATTCTGCTAATTTGATTTAAACAATAAATAATATATAAATACATATATACATGATAAAGAAATTTCAAAAAAAATATAATGAAATTTCAAAAACAAAATAAAGAAATTTCAAAAATAAAATAAAGAAATTTGAAACACAAAATAAAGAAATTTAAAGTTACCTTAAAATATATTTAAAAGAACACTTATAATTTAGACTAGAAGAGATAGAAAATATAAAGGAATCAAGAGTATTTACCCTAGTAATATACCTATGATGAATATTATAAGTACCTTGTGTGAATTATTTAAATTTTGATATTAAGAATTATAGATCCTTTTATTATAAACAGCTTCATTAATTAATTAGAAAGAACAAATTTAAGGGATGGAGGAGGGTTAATTGTTAAGGTAATCTTTATTAATATCTCAGTAAGACGGCGGATGGATGTTCTGAGTGTAAAATGTTGAGGTAGTTTTTCAAAACTAAGATATAGTTGCCACATAATAACTTTAATTATCATTATTAAAAATAGCAAAGGTAGGAGATTTTTCCTATATTGGAAATTCAAATAGCTCTGGAGTGACGGATGTATTAATTCTTGAGACAGGTTAGGAGTCACTATCCTTGATGTTAATTTGTATCTTAATAAAAAACGAATGATGCTTTGATTAAAGAAGATGATATTCAAAGATTGAGGCATAATATCTTCCTCCAAACTCTGTACATCCAATTTAAGGTAGGAAGCGAGTGTCTAGAATATACAATTGAAAAGTAATGAATTAATTAGAACAACGAGTGGATCCAGAGACCTATATTTTAATTTACCCAAGAAAAAATCCATCAACGCCAGGGATAAACTAGAACTACCGAGTAACTCAATTCAAACTCTTTCCTCTAATATGACTTATATTTACATTAAACGTTCTGTCATCTAAAGGAAATTGATACCACTTATCATTGTGTTAGAGATGGGTAATTTGTCTGTTATGTTTATTTAAGATAAATCAGGGGTCCTTCAAAGGAGTAAAATACAAAATAGAGGTGAATTTATTATTAATATATTCAGGATTTTCAATGAAGTAGCTTTAAATAGAGAAAGAGAACTCCATGGGTTCATTATCAGGCCTATTATTTGATTATTCTTGCTCTATATTGAAATTCATCTGTATAAGAAGATTCCATATTAAACCTTGAGCACCTGATGTATTTTTCAAGTGACTACAAGATTGGAAGTCACTATATCGGGAATTTATGTTAAAATGTATCTCCAAAATGAATTATCCGCACGTTAAAAGAGATGAGAGCCAATGAGTAAGACAAAGATCTTGTTTCGAAGGTTTGAGATCCCTGAACATCAAAGCGTATTCTTAGGATATTAAAATGAGAAGACATGGATTAATTGTAATAATGGGTGGATAAAGATACATTATACGAATATTCTTTCGAACATATCCATATAAATCACTGATAAAATAAAACTACTGAGCCACTTAATTCAAACTCTTCCCTCTCATAGTTATATTATGATTTATGAAGTATGTTTACCATACGAGGTTGTGTGGGGATTCACTTTTGTAGTTACTAAAAAAAAAGAAGGTACAAAATATCCTTACGTAGGGATTCGTATAGGGAATTCTTTTCCTTCAATAATATAACTTATCCCTTCGACAGATTAAATTCCCTACGAGTGGCAGCACTGGTGTAGACGTGATTGAAAAAATACTGACCAAGTACGCTGTAAAACAATAAAAAATACGTCAGCCTTTGACATTTTCTATAACATAATCAACGTCACTGGGAAAACAACCGAGTCCTAGTGAAAAAAGTTCAATGGAGAAAGCTTCTGAAAAATCTTGCAAAACAGTTATGCATGCTTGCAATGAAACCTGGTTCTAGTAACCGGATCGTTAAGAGGACCATAATCTTCAAACTGTATTGGAAATGGTCTTAGGGGAACATGCTATCATACCGCCAGATAGGGCAGTATCTTAGCCAAAATTACTTAACAGAACATGTGGAGCTAACACTTTCTTGGCAGTTGTTATATTTCCCGTGATCACCAACAAAATCGCCGTAAAACCAGGAAAAACTGTAATACTTGTGTTTAGCCTGTTTGTGACGCATATTCAGAAACAAAAGCTATGTGTATGAATTGTAAAACTGTCTAAATTTACCTCGAATATCTTATAATATATGTTTTTTCGTCATTAACTTTTCATTTCATTTATCATTTTAAAAGATATCAAAAAAATATTGTTAGATTCAGACGCTAAAAAAATGCAAGGGTACAATAGTATTCATGCCGTCTCTTAAATGAGAAAAAAAACTATTTTCCCTGTACAATGTAATGAAAAAATGTAGAGATGTCAAGATATCTTAGAGCTCCCAGATGTCTAGAAAAAAAGTCAGACATACTTTAATATTAGAATGGGTACAATTTTACTCATACAGTCCGACAAAGGTTAATGTGCTTATTTAAGCATTAGTGTTAAGTAGGCAAATTTGCATATGATTTGCATCGTAGGTTTTTTTCATGTGATTTTATGTTTATTAAATTGACGAGCCAAATCATTTTGTCGTTTTTTATCAACCAATGATGAATATATGAATGGACAGTTTATGCACAAATAATGGTGAGCGGTTACCCTATACAAATTATCCACACAGTAACCAATAAGATATCTCTTTTTAAAGCTAATAAGAAGTGTATTTTATTTTTTAGTGATGAGATGAATAAACGGGAATCGAAGATTCGGGTATTTTTTCTGGAGGCGGATATTAATTTGCGATACGATTAACATTTATTACTTATATAAGTTATGAAAAAAAAATCAAATTTAAAAAAAAATATATATATATTTTCTGTGGATAACGATGTATTTTTGAAGTTTTTCTCCAAAAAACTTAATATTTTAATATTAATATTTTTTTTGTTAACCTTTTTGTATATTGAAATTGAATTTTTGAAATAAATTTTCCAAAAAATGTAATACTTGATTTTGTTCCGAAAAAAAAATAATATTTTGAACAGCTGTGGATTTTGGAAAAAATTCTCCCCAAAAATTTAATTTTTTCTGAATAACTATTAATTTTTAAATTATATATTGCGTAGAGCTTTTGTATGTCACACTGAAATCTTTGTGAAGTATTTTTTCCAATCTGATGCGTCATTCTATGATACCCCATTGAAGGTAAGGATCTTCAGTGAAAGTGGTACCTTGCGAAAGTGGCAGTTTGTATAACTTTCTGAGCTGTTAACAAATTATAGTTACTAAGACACTTGTTTAGTGCCTTCACTTCTTGTGATATCTTGGTCCTTCGAGAGGAGACACCAAATAGAATATATTCCTTAATTGCCTCTTCTTAAAATTTTTGTATGTTGATATGATTGAGCAGGGCAAATTGCTTTATTGTCGAAAGAACAGGATAGTCAACAAAAGAGTTGATAATATCATTATATTGGACTGTGTGTGAAGAAAATAAATTACTTGTGATTTTCTCTTTTCCATGATTTTTGTTTAAGATTGTTTTTATGCTGACACACTATATATATTGATAAAAATTTTATAATAAAAGTTTTAATTTAGTCTGGATTCCAATTATATTCTCCAACAAGTTATTGTCAATCTATAACAGCAAATTCAAATGATTTTGGAAGTACTGCAAATTGGACTTGGAGGTACCAAAGTTGAGCTCGCAATGAAATGGACCAAACTAAGTCTCATACATCCCATGAAGGCTCTTAATTATAGTTAACGGCCGTGAGTATCTCAACTCATCCCAGAATTTTCAATATAAAGCTCATAATTGATCGAAATAGTTTAATTTATTAAGTAAAAAAAGTATATTGAACATTTCTCCCTTTCTTGATCTTTTTTTTTTTGAAGAATGTTTTTCCATTAACTCACAACATATATCCTTAATTAGTCATTATCTAATAATATTGCATTACTATACATACCCACATACATATATATTGAATGCAAGAGATAAACAGAAGCTCCAAGTATGCAGTTGATTGTCAATACCAAGTCATTCAATTCTCAAAAAAATACGTTAGCAAATATAGCTAAAAAACAGTTAACATATAAAAATATATAATGAATCCCTGCTATAGACTCACAATAGATATATATTTATAATATATATGCAAATATTTTTTGAGTATATTTTTTTGCACGGAAAGAAGCAAAAAAAAAAAAAAAAAAAAAATACAGACACAAAACAAAAGGTTAAAATTTGTTAATGACAATTTATCAAATCCTTTATTATTTTATATATCTTTTTTTTCAAAACATGTGAATATAATCTTTTAATTGCGTATAAAGAAGTATCAATCAGTTATTCTTGAGTCTCAAAATAGTATCTACATAAGTATATAGTAAAGGTATACATTAGGAGAATTGCAGCTGACGCACCTAGAATTTGTTCAACCATTTCCTACATAATATATTTTTATTGTTCGTTTTATTCATTCATGACTATGGACTGTATTTTGCATTGAAATGACAAGTTATAGGTATATTATATTATATATAAAAATGTTCTCATTATGTCGCTTTGTTTCCTTCGATCTGAATTCATTATTTATATGTATGCAGGCTTGTAAGTGTTTTCTTCTTCTTTCAGAGTTCTTCGATCAGTGATCATCGTTCAGCCATTATTTCCGTTCCGTTCCATGTTACAATCATAAGATAGTAACATATTCACTGTACGATCCCAAATAGCAACTTCCACTTTGATTGTGATATGGAAACTGCATTTGAGAAGTAGGAATCCAAAAAAAAAATTATCAAAATAATTCGGTGAATATTAACGTTCAAATGAGCTACAAGTGACCACAATAGATTCATTCATTGTCTAACTGAAGGCTAAAATGCAAATTATAACAGATTTAGTTTGAACCCAGTACAACAACAAGACAAGAAAAACTGTAACGTACGATCAGCTTAAGAAACTCCAGGAACGACCGCATACCTCGCATACGCAGCCGATGAGGTTCCATCAGTGAATCTGACAAAGTGCACAGCCTCTTCGATGTTGCTGGGAATTGTGGTATCAGAGGATGTCTCCGTATTGGTTCCCGAAAGGCTTTAAAATCGGGGTACATGAGTACCAGGCCGTTGTAAATGGGGCAAACTTGCCCAGTGTGAAGTCCAACTACCCAGAGGAAAACCATGCGTTTCAGCAGTACTATACTACGGCCCTCTCAACAACAAAAAACTGCATAAAAAACAATATGGAAACCTTGTTCGGGGCAGTCTGCAGGTTTTTTTAGTGATATTTTTTTAATTAAAAATTATTTCCTCCGCCGACTAAATTTTATCAAATGACCTTCTTTTTTAATAAAGAAATCCTTGAAAGATAATTTTTTCATTAGTTAATTTTATCTCAGAGCGATATTTAAAAAAAAAAAACTTGTACCGAGAATGAGTAATGGTCCGTACTTAAAAATTAAACAGACGGCAATGAGGACATCCTTGCTTTAAACAAACAAACAAGGGCAAAACCATAACCTCTTTATAACTTCGTTGGTAGAGTTAATAACTAAAATAAAAGTATTCTCTGGGAAATTACATAGTTCAAATACAAACAGTTATATTACTCATTAATACTTAATAATGAAATAATTTCTGTATATCAAAATTAAATATAAGTATCAATTAATTGTTGGTAATTAGTATGAGGAATGTCATAATTAAATAATGGAATTTAAGACAAAAAAGTTGCATTATTTTAAATTTGGTATTACAAGTTGTAACTTGTACAGTCATCACAACTTGTCATATGTAAATAATAGTGATGGGTTGCTTTCTAAAAAAAAATCCAAATATAAATTGCAGTGCCGATAAACATCCCATTTTCGATTCTATATCCGAGTTTAACATAATTGATAGCTAATATACTTGCTCAGTTGTAGGTTTATCGATATTACAATACAACAAGCAAGTCTAGCAACAAAGCCGGTACAGTTAGAGTTTAGAAACGTTCGCAACGTTTCCAGGTGTGAGATAACATGCTTAACAATTACAAAACTTATTGTACTAAAATAAAAACTGCTGTACCGACCGCGTGTATTAAATACACGTTTGTTTAAGCTCAGTTTTTTTACAAAATTTGTTTCTTGTGATTTTTCTAACATTTCTTGATCATGAATTATTTAATAGAATATTTTATCAAATTAATCGACTAAAGTCATAAATTTATTTGATTATTTTCTGTATCTTGACGTAAATATTCCATATATATATTTTTTTCATAGCTTAGAAAAGTAATAAATATTAATACATAAGATAGTTTACACCTTATTTGCGGAGGTCATTGAGTATTCCAGAAAAAGCAACCCGCTATCCCATTCCCGATTCCAATTAATCGTCTCATCATTAGTAAATATATTTCTTCATTTTGTGGAATTGAAAGTCATTCTGTTTGATTACTGCAAAAATAGGAAAGGTGTAGTGTTTGAGTCATTTTCTAATTAGATATGGCCTGACATAGACTCAAACAACTTTTGTGGACCAGTCCGGAGTGATGCAAAAAAAAGTTAATGCATATTATTGGTACCTTGGGAGATTGAAGACAATCCTGTCATTCTTTTTCCACTCCTAATGACTATTGTCTATCTCATCTGATACTTTTTCACATCAATCATGGTGTGTAAAGAAAAAAACTAAGTATAGCGATTAGAAAAGGAAAAACGGTTGAGCGTTTGCTCTGTCTCTTTTTTAGTTCACTATTTAATCAGTCATTGGTGTGTTAACATCTCCCTCTAAAAGAAGAATTTTTCTCCTATCTTTAGGGTTCATTGATTTTAAAAATACATTATAAAATAAATAGATATGTTTCTAAATATATAATTATGATATTTTCCCTGCACTTACATTATTTTTAATGTAGAAGGTACTCTTCTCTATAGCGTAAACAAAGACAAATAACTATTTTAGAAACATAAATGGTATAACATCACAAAATTTCCCTTTTCAAAATGGAAATAAAATGTCCTGAGAATAAATTTTAGGGGGAATGAATTTACTAGGAATGAAGAGACAGAGAATAAATTTACCAGTATTATATTTACCTGTCACGAATATATTACCCCTCTAGTTTAAATATTTATATAGCTTTCCTACTTTTTATAACTAATGCGCACATTCTTTCTACTTCTCCCTACTTTTTATTTCAAGAAAGATTAATGACAAAAAATTCAGACACATGTTTAAACAAAACATGTATATCTACAATAACAATGAAAAATTACTCAATTTTTTCGTGCCCCCCTTTTTCGTTCTCTAATTGTGTTCCTCCTGCTACATATTAAAATGGCTGTCTCTTGTAAAAATGAAATGATAAAGTTATAGATGAAAAAATATGACATTTGATGAGAGCAAAACTTTTTGTAGTTGCAACCCTTGCAGTATTTTTTTTTGTTTTCCATAGCTGTTATCATTAATGTTTCTTCTTAAAGAGAGAACATATAACTTATAAGTATAAATTAATCACAAAGACAAAATAATACTGGATAAAAATCTTCTAGAACGCAGAATATGTTTCAAGATGATTACATGCTATCAGATTTATAGTTAATTATTAATCACCTCTAATTAAATAATCAATTTACTTACAGACAATAAAGTATATTATTATATAAACAAAGTCCTCACAAGGAGTATCTTTTAAAAACAAAACTAAACTCCCGTCAGAATCTTTCTTTCCTATTGAAATTTAAAGATATATTTTTGTAATTGCTAGCTGAAGATATTTTTTTACTTACTAAGACTGTCATGATCATATTTTTATCATTGAAGAGGGAACAATATGTACAAAATAATCATTGCTGCATGAAAGACCAATAGTAAATCACATGATTTGTTGTACAGTTATAATTATATGTCCTTGTTGGACTAGGAGGAAATATAATGGAAGATCGGCATCATAGTCATTCCTACCACTACCATTGCTGGATAAATTGTGATATTTGTGTTGATTTCTTTAATCTCATAGGTGCTTGCAGGGACTTTAATGTAACGTCATAACAGCTAGCTGCTCTCTTCCCAAACATTCTTCTAATTGTCTAGGTGACTAGGGTTAAATATCGTTTTTGTTTATTTTTTAACATACCGATAGGTTATATTTTGTACACCTAAAGGTACATTTCCTTTACGTATTGGTTAGAGCTGATTGAATGGTTTAACAATAAGTATAGGCCTAAGTGTATACCTCCTTTAACGATAGAGAGCTCATTTCGATATTTCTTTCATAATCATGTCTATGATAAAATACTTTAACTGGTCAATGCATGAAACTAACTTTTAGAGACATATAACCTAGCTATTTTAGCAATGTAATATTTTGTTTTATTATTATATATTACTAAGATATGCAATTTATTTTTAATAGTGTCCATATGTAAGCTTCTTTTTAAAAGTTTTCACGACGTACTTAATCATGCAATATCTTTAGGCATGCTTGTGACAATAGTATCCCTAAAACATCAATAACTTTTTATCTTTTGTCAGCTGTTGATCCGTCTACAACTTTCTTTTATTAGTGTTCTTAATAGTTAGATACTGAACATCAATTAGTGTATTGTTAAGCTATTAAATATAAAAGGCTACATCAGCTATGATGTATTCAACGTAATTAGGAAATCATTTAGCCTCTTTTCCCCCACCTACAACTATTCAAATATTTTGCCAACTGTTGATCTGTATACACTTGCTTCTTATTAGTGTTTTGAATGTTGAATTGTTGAACTCAAACTATTTGTAAACTGTGAGCAGTTTTCAACTACTACAATTGGGGAGAATGTACAGTCATGCACATAAATATTAGCACTACACACTATTAATTAGATACTCTATTATTATAACAACAAAAAAAACACGATAGGATAAATGATAAAAATAAGAAATGTTTATCGATAATTAATGGTCTAAGCTTTGTCTACTTTGATAAATAGATACATTTTTATATTTTATTTTAGATGCCATAATTTAAAAAAAATACATTGCACAAGTATTGGCATCCCTTTAATTTATAGTACAGTGTGTAACCTTTTTTTCGGAAAACTTCAACTAATCTTTTATTATAATTTACAATTAAGTTCAAACAAGTTGTAATAGGAGTATTTTACCACTCTTCAATTTTAAATGACTTGAGTTCTCGGATATTTTTTCTGGGTTTTTTGGCATGAACCCGTTCTTTTAACTTACACCAAAGGTTTTCAATAGGATTGAGGTCTGGATTTAACGAAGGCCTGATCAAAACCCTAATCTTACCCCTATGAATCCACAAGGATGCAAATTTGGTGGAATTCTTTGGATTATTGTCCTGTTGGAATAACATCCTACGACCAAAGCCTTAACTTTTTGTGGAGAATTTCAAATTTTCGTTTACAATATTGACATAATACTCTTTTTTTCATTTTTCCATTAACTCTGACAAGGCTTCCAGGACATTTGGAAGAAAAGCAACCCTAATGCATGATAATCCACCTCCATATTTTATTGTAGGTATCGTGTTACAAGGAGAGAAGGCCTTTCCAGATTTCCTCCAAACGAACTGGGTAGAGCTGTGACCAAAAAGCTCGATTTTTGTTTCATCTTACAAAAATACTGTTGACCAGAACGTCATATCTTTATATAAGTGTTCTTTGGCAAACTTAAATCTTGATCTAAGGTGTCGAGGTTTGAGTAGTTGTGTCTTTTATGGACGTCTCCAATTATATCCTTCTTTGTGATGCATTTTAGATATTGTTCTTCGTAAAACAACCTTCCCATTCTTCTTTAAATCATCTAATATCACCTTGGTATTTGTTCTAAGGTTAATTTTGACTTCCCTGACCACTTTTCTTTGCAAGTGAGGAGATAGTTTGATGGCCGACCAGTTCTTCTACGATTATAAATGTCTCCATATCTCTTGATTATATTGCAGACTGTTGATTTAAGAACATCTAATTTCTTTGAAATCGATTTGTATCCACTTTCTTACTTAAAAAATTGAACAATTTTCTCTCTGACTTCCACGTAACGTTCTTTGGTCTTGTCCATACAAGACAATACTGATGTAGTTTATCACATCTAAAAATATTGTTAAGGCAGGATTTAAAGTACTCAGATTAAGGAAGCTCTCGACTCTCCTGATCTTCTTGTTTGAGTAAAATATATTAAAAGTGATATTCTAGACTCGAATGAAAAAAAATATATTATTTCAAAAACTGACCATGAAAATAGCCAAAACTTTTGAGGGTACCAATATTTATGCACATACTTGAACCTAAATAACATAATAAATCTTGACAAAAAGCTATCTAAGAAAATATCATTAAGTAATTTGAATAACCAATTATAATAAGCAATATATAACTTGGAATATAAAATTTTATCATAAAAAAACAAAAAAATATATGGGTTGACAATTCATATGCGCAAGATTATATGTTGTTATTGGCCACATGATTTCAGACCCTTCTCTCTCTTCCTTTTTAAAAGAAGTTAAGAGAAATGCAATAAATGTATCATTGGTAAGGTTGATAAAGAAAACATACAAAATGAATAGATTTGCATTCTTCAACTCATTATCTTCCATTTCTATTTAAAATTATTTGAGGAAAAAATATATAAATTTATATTAATATCTTGGAATTTCCTAGTTTCTTTTGATATAGAATTTTAAAGTTCAGTGATCCTTCAGAACATTTGTAAATAAATATTCTAAAATGTTAATAAGTTATATTTTAATCTCTTAACTTTTTAGTCTAAGAGATTTTTAGTTCATTTTTGTAATATTTATATATATTGATTCACAAATGATTTTAGGGTATTACCCATATTATAACGCCCTATAGATCTAAACAGTTATATTTCACAATAAAATTTGTGATTCTGCTGCTAATTTTTTTAAAACATTTATTAAAATATAATTAACCCTTTCTCTCATAACGTTGCCCAGGAGCAATTATTATAAAAAAAAAGGATGTCCTGAAAGAATGATCTTGTTAATATGTGTTTAAGGATCAATAGTGATGCATTTTAGCATCGGAAATAATGGAGTTGCCCTGTTTTACAATTGTTTCAATCCTTTCAGTTGCAATAACCTTTATATAATTATGTCTAGGAAATTGTAAGTAAAATATTTATTAATAGAATAATAATATAAATTGTCTTTTATAAAATGAAATTTCATATTAAATAAATAGAATAATAATTATGGAGTGTGAAAATAAAATTGTATTTTTTCAGCAATTATGAACCTTAACTTCATAATGTTGCTTGAGGGCAACATATGTTATTTTTTTTCTATGATAGATTTTTTTTGGGGGATGTTTCTTATACTCAAAACTTTTCAATAAAGAATTTTTTTTTATTTCACCTATTTTTAACTCAAGAAAAAGAAGTGAAGTCTTGTTTTTCTCTTTTTTTAATATTCGAATTAACACATCCGAGATGACAAAAGTTTTAGTTAAAATTTGCAAAAAAATTACAGTTACAATATTTAAAAAATCCCATATTCTAACTATTCCTAATTTATTTTTCCAATGACATATTGTTGTGATTCAAATGTTATTATCATTTGATTATATGCTATTACTCCTATCCATCTTAATAATCCATGGCTAAATATACTAGTATATTTAGCCATTTTTCAGTCGAGACTTAGTGAGTTTTTATCAACTATTTGTTTTAAAGTCCTTCCTATTTATTTTTTTTTCCTTTTTAAATCTTGAATTCGTTTCGTTTTTTCAATTTGAGATTAGAGGCGTACAATGATAGCTACAAAATTACAATATTGTTGCTATTATTTTATATAATACACACAAACTTCTCAAAAACGGATGAGTAATAATTTCCTTCACAAAATTCGCATAAAATTAAAATAACAAATTATATATATAGTTAAAACACCAAAGGTTTTTTTGTTTAAGATTATTTTAAAATAAGGGTTTATTTTTTCTAGATATCTCCTTTCATACATGTATTTTTAGCATTTTTATTGATATTTACAAGAGTAAAATGAGGTAAATTGTTACATGAATAATATACAATGCTTAAATGACGTAATTACTACGATCTTTTAACAGTATATCAAGCAATTAAATACGTTTTATTTAATAGATTTCTTTTTTACTCTGTTCTCCAACTGCGTTATAAAAATGTAAATAAAAGAATAATAGGATCTATTTAAGACGATTCTCTTGAATTAAACAGTTTTTATAGAGGAACGCATGCTTATTTTAATCATTTAGAGTTTGTATTCAGTATTACAGAATGAGTCATATCAAATTTCTAAATAATATGTCTAAATTTGATTAGCCAAAAATAAACTCATTGTGTTTGGCAAAAGTTATGACTTTACCAGATCTAAGTGTATATACTTCCTTCATTTGACTATAGTATTTCAAGGTTAAAGTGACCCTTTGAATATGTTCTTTTTAAACGAATAAAAATTAAAAATAAAATAAAAATTGCAAGAAATAGTAATTCTAGAAGAGGTCCTATATTTAGAATACCACAATGATCACACACTGCACCTTAAAATATATTTTATAATATATACTTAGTTGTTTTTTGTTGGCTATTTCATATTTTCTTGACGGTGGTGAGTATATGTGTGTGCTTAGATTATTTCCTTATTGCAAATATAAATGGGTAAAAGAGGGCATTTATGCTAATTTGAAGAGAAAGACTGCCTAGTTTGAAGATTGATACATGGGTCTATATTGATATTGTACAATTTAAAAAGAATAATACTGATCAAAAATCAAGAAAAGGAAAATTTTCCTATTTATTTATATATTTGCTTGGAGATAAAAGTAATTTCGTATTCCCGGCCGATACTCTTTTGGTTCGTATTACACAAAAGTTGTTTGAGCACTACAAGATATCATCAAGACAACGCCATGCCGCACATACCTTTGATGACGTGCCCGAAGCTCTGGGACCTCGGAAATGAAGTTCTTATGCATCCAACCATCAGTCTAGACCTGACACCAAGTGACTATCTCCTATTTCTGTAAATGGCCAACGTGTTTCGTGGTAAAAATTTGGTTTCAAATTTTTGGCGTGTTAAAATTGGTTGTCCGAGTTTTTGCCAAAGGGGACAAGGGCTTCTACGAGAAGGACATTATGAAGTTAGATTATATTTGGCAACAAGTTATAGAAGAGGACGGGGCATCATACTTGGCTTGAATGATTGCATCACTCTTATAAAGTATTGAAATAAATAAAAAAGTAAGAAATTACTTTTTTCCCAACCTATTATATATATATATTATTATTCAGCTAGTGATGCTAGATATAATATATTGTGGTACGGCGGTATTGACACGTTCAAAACAGTGCTATAAAATCGGTAAAATAACTGTTACTTACACCGCAACAACTTCATAAAAGCATTGATCCGATACAACCTAATCCTTCAAATCGAGGGTTGAGACCCAAATTTTCGTAACTCAACTATATTTACTCACAGAACTGAACAAGGAAACTCCATTCCTTATAATTGTGAATATTGTTCTTTTCTAATTTTTACAATAGAATGGATCTAAGAAACTCATTTCAAAAGTCTGATCATTGCTCGTAAAGATTTTGTTTCAATATTTTTAGTCAAAAAAGTATCCAAAAGTATCAAAGAACCAGTACCTTTTTTTTTGTCAGTCATTTATGGGCTTTATATACAAATTTCTGGAATAATTGAGATTGTCAAGAATATTTGTTATTGTTGAGAACCTTTATTTGATTTAAAAGTATTAAGTGGATCCGATATGGTTTTTCAACTAAACTCTATCAATTTATAATGGGTTTTGTCTACTTAAAAGACAATCTTTGATGCCTCCTACGATTTCATCAGAATATATTTTCAATAGAAATTGATGATAATTAGTAGAAGAATACAAGTAAATCATTCTAGCTTGCTTCTTTTTTTTTTTTTTTTTTTTTTTTTTGACCTTCGACATTATATTGGTATGTTGTTTGCAGTATAAATTCTAGCTAATTTTAGTATGAACTAATATATTTGTTTTGAGATTTTAATTTAACATGCACATAACTGTTCCTTTTCTTTGTCTATTTTGTAAATTGCTTAAATGAAAATATTATTCATTCTCAAATTGTTTTAGAAGCACTATAATTTATCATTAATTACATTGTATTTTTGTGATTTTGACGTTATTGGTGGTAAAGAAGGAAATTAGCCTTGTAATTAGTCTATATAATGTAAAAACAGGGTTTCAATGAGGCAAATACATGTATATATATTATAATAAATCGTAACTCTTGAAAGTGGTGATCTTCCTGCATTAAATCCCATCAAACCCCTATGCAAATAATGCCACACATCATAATCAAGGCATCATATTATGTATCTTCTTTCTTGAATAGATTTGACCTTGGTTAAGAAAAGACTCAAGTTTCATATATTATATATACTCGTACATACTATATAGTATAATTCCTCAGAAAATATGTCAACAAATTGGCGATAAAGAAAGAGGAAATTGTCAAGACAGTTTCATTAAAGAAAGAGGAATTTGTGAAACTGTCAAGACAATTCCATATATACATATATTTGTAGGACACGTGAAGTCACCCATCTTGTAGATAATATTATTGAATTATTGATATCGGTCCTCAATATGAGACTTAATATTGATACATTACCATATATCTTCCAGCCAAGTCCAGTCCCATCCTTGTTAACAGTCCTACAAAAAGGCTCAAACTTTAGAACGTCCTCTACAAATCCTTTTTTTACTAATATTATAATACATTACTTCAGTTTGCAAATTAAATTAGTTTATGAAAACTTGAAGTATATTCCATGCATAAGGAAAATTTGCTGTTATTCTTAATTTAGGCCTAATTAAGTATTTATAATTCTTATAAATATTGGATCAATAATGGCTGAGATAAGATATGATGAAGTCGTTACGCAAAGATGGTTATATAGGATGACATCCAATTTGGACACGTTAAGAAGGCGGGTTGCAGTGGAGCCCGAGCTATATTTACCAAGTGTCATTTCTCCCTCTTTTTTGAGGAATGTTAATAGTTATAGCACATTATTAAAAATTGTCATTCCAAAAAAATAATAATGTATAAATTATTTTTGATAATTTGTACAAATTTTGACAAAAAAATTTTTTTTTTTTGTCAAAATTATAAGAAAAGTCAATAATTTCCCTCCCATAAAGACAAATTCCCGCCAGGCCCCCAAAAAATCTGACAGGCACCCCCGATGACGTAGTCCTTATATAATTGGGCCCCTTTTCAAATACATTCTAGTGCGGGTGACAAAATGTCAAACTTTAGAACACGCCTGGAGTTCAAACAGAGATAGTCAAGTTAGAAAGGTAACGCTGTCTTCTAAAGAAGGCTGACCTCCGTAATGTTATGTCACGCAAGGACGCCCTACATATGGTTATATAATATGGCATTATCTCCTTAACACAAAAATAAAATATGTTATCAGTTGTGGATTTTTCTGCTTTTTTTTCTCCTAATTAGTGTTCTGAACATTGATTGGTTGAAGTCAAATTAGCTCTTTTTATTGTGATTTGAACAGTTCTCAAAAATTATTGAATAATAATTTAAATACTTAGGAAGAATTATCGAATTACCTAATGATTTTAGGCCTTGTTTTATGTTTTTTCTTGGAGGAGGGGATATTATAAAGATTAGGACGTAATAAATGTTAGAAATACATAAATATACATTCTATATCTATACATGTAGACACTACCAGTGATGTTGGAACCATAGGATCTAAAGAACCTCACTTATTTGAATAATTACAGAAAAATTTACCGCGTTTTTTTTCACCCCCGGATAGCTCACCTCCCTCTATTTACTCTGAGGGAAGTAAATCCCAAAACAAGTTTATCGCAAGGAAAGTTAATCTCAATACAATTTTGTCACAAAGCAAGTTCACTCCGAAAAAAGTTCATCCCGAGGAAAATTTATCACAAGACAAGTTCATCTACATTAGTAATATATCTATATTCAATTTAGGAAAATAAAAATAACAATAAGTTATGTTGCAATCGGTAAGTTAAGGGTTATACAAAGTTTTTCGTTTAACTTAAGAAAATTATGTTTTTATTTCAATTACGAACTTCTTTACTGAGAGAATGATTATTTTACTGAATTATTTAATCTTTGTACTAAAAGTAGAATAAAATACTCGATCAAAGTTGACTTTTTTCATTAAGATATATTCCGAATGTATATTTTGTTGGGGATATATTATATAGTTATAATAATAATACAAATGAATTTTAAAAACAAGAACAGTTAAATTGTTACCTAAAATGCATTGGAATCAGCTGTTGAAGCTCCGTTGCATATATATTATATTAATTCTATGGACGATGCCTTAAGGTTATTACACTATGTATGTGCAAAGTTCTAACTCTTAAAATGTAAATAACAATAATTTGACTGGTAGATTAAAAGATATTAAGCCAAAATAACTATTGTCCAGTAACTTGACCTTGAGAGACTTGACTCAAGTTATGTAATGATACTATAGATATGAAAAATGAAACTGTTAATTTGTAAGGATAAAGATGGAAGGAATTCATGGTAACAAAATTATCAAAGGTCATTTATAACTTGCTTAGAATGACACATTACTTTGCCCTTTATGAAGTTATCTTCTTGATTAAGTACTATTATGATATTTGTGGTGCGTCAACATAAAATCAACCCTTGAACAAATTTCAAGAAAACTTGATATATACACGGTTGTCCAAATGTTTTAAACTTCTAAAATTTGGCGCGTAATATTTTGACAGTTAAGTGTCTCCTTAGACCTCCAAACTGTTTCCAATCCATTTGATAGTTGATTCCTTATAGTTTGGTCAGGGGTTTCAAGGAGGGGAAAAAAGCTCCCTTTTATTTTTATCCTCGAGGGTCTCTGTACGAAGACGGGGAATACAATTGATTTGTTTTACAAAAGGTGATCTTTCATCAAGACGGAGCTTCAATACATAACAGCATTCAAATTTTGGGAGATCTCCATGCCGTAATTGAGACAGAATGGACTAAACTTCCCAAATAAATGCTGAAAACTGCGTGTGACACATTTCAATTTTGTCAAGGGAAGTAATTGATAAACGAGGGACTTATATCGAAAAAAATATATAGATGAACGCTAAGTATAATTTCTTATATTTTAACTTTTAGTGTTTTACACTACGATCAACCTATCAATGGCTTCATAAAAAATTATGGGTAACCTTGTACAATTTACATATATCCCCAAATGTCAAAGACATATTTGAGTCAATTGTAGGGTTTTCATTCAATTTAATGGGATACGTTAAGATATTTCAAAATTTTAACTATAATTTAGAGCTTTTTTTTATTCAAGAGATTAATATTGACCACGATATTGTCTTTCAAATTAGACCTGCCAATTTCTGATTTTTTTAATATTTTGATGTCCATTTTGGCTACTTTCAATGTTCAATGGGTTAATAAGAATAACTAGTTAGTAAAACACTTAGCCACCACAAAAATAAAGAGTTTATTTTGTAATAAGTTTTTGAATGTTGCCATTTCATTTTCCCACATCATTGCCTTGAAAAATGATTGATTAACAATTTAACTCAATTATTGAATAATGACTTCATAATTGGAAAAAATAGCTAACAACAAACTGATTCTGGCTTTTATTGCGCTTTCTTTTCAGATATAAGTTTGAGTATCACAACAAAGACAACAATGTGAGAAATTGACGAATTATTCGTGGAAGAATGCAAATGTAAATCAAACTCTATTTTGGGAAAAATTAATTGCTTCTTCTGCGTTGACAGCCCATATTTATTATTTGATTTGAACAATAGGTTTTAAGCTTTATTTTCAAAAAATATTTTGCTTTGACAGAAGTGATCAAGGAGATAGTACTTTAATTCATAGAATATTTCTGGATAATGTTATTAGGTACATTATACAACATGTCATAACAAAGACGAACCCATTAGTTTGTTGATCGAGCTGTCATTATGTTAATTATTGATAATATAATAGGTAGTTCTCCAATCGAAATACATATTATGAATAAAATCGACATTTTGATTGAATTCCTTATCTTTAAGACCGTGTTTTGACCAAATTCATATTATTGTAATAAGTAGTGTTATATTCAATTTATTATGATGTAATGTCAGATTTACATTATCTCTAACTTCATCTTGCAAAAAAATAATGAGCAAATTGTATGTATAAGTTCAAGTTATAAGATTTAAGAGGAGCACTGCATTTTAAATATATAGTCTCATTTTTGATATATACCCCTTTGATCAAAAATAAACCATTATTTTCTCCTTTCTGAGACAATTCTCATTCCCTTCTTGTACTTTTTTTAATTATTATTTTGTTACAAATGTCAGCCATGTTGCATGATTAGAAAAGAAAAAACGGTACAGCCATGTGCTCTTTCTTCTTTTTTGTTCATTATTTAATAAGTCGTGTGTGTGTTAAAATCTCTCTCTAAAAGAAGAATTATTCCCTATTTTTGATGTTAATTGATTTAAAAATGCATTATAAAATAAATATGTATAAATATAATTATGATATTTTCCTATGCTAATGCTCTTTATAATGTAAAAGGTTCTCCTCCTTATAACAGTAATTCATTTTCTTCCTCCAAAAACATTTACCAGCTGATATTAACAAGGTTCTTTATTCAGTAATACCATGTGTCTTACGACTTCCTTCTTGTTGTGCTCTTACAGAAATCTCAGCTCTATCCTTAATGTTAGTCCCGCCAATATGTAATAAAAGGCAACAGTACAGATGTACGTGTCCACCCTGACAATTTGAAGAATGTTTGGGAGGAGAGAAGCTTAGCTGTCATGAGGTTTTATTAGATCAGCTGTAAGCAGTTGTGAGAGAAAGGAAATAAAAATAAACTCCACCCCGTATCCAGCTAGGACATACCAAAGAATTACTTCAATATCGCTCCCTAATTCACCTCTGAAAGCAATAGGGCTTACACTTTTATTTTCAAAACAAATCATCGTTGTTAATCTTCGTTTTTCATAAGCACACGTACTTGTTATTACTATATAATCAGACGTTATGTTTTCAAGAATTAAATAAATAGGACAACAGTTTTGGAAAATAAAAAATCCAGTTCAGATTACCTACAATATAAAGGCGTGTTTAGGTGTTTTCTTCAATTTTCTACTATTGAAAGAAAAAAAAAATAAAGAATGAACAGATTAATTAAGGAGAAAAATTGAAAAAAAAAACTTTCAAAACTTTTTATTACTACATTTTTTCCCCATTTAATGGTCCAAAGTACCACTTAGTCGACCCTTCAGTCCTACCTTTTTTTTTATTTTCTTCACTCCTAGCTGGCTAGCTGCCTAGGAAACGTGGCAAATTTCTTGCTTTGAATCCTCCATACTCAACACACTATAATTTACAGCTGAATAGACCTAGCGCAGTACTGTCCCAAAAGCGTTAGTAGTACCGTATATGAAAAAGTAAGGATAATTACAAATTTAATTTCTTATAATTGATCAAGATGATGTTCTACATAGATAATTTTATTTTATGATATTTTTACAATTACGGTGTAATTATGTATGAATCTGGACACAACCAGCCTCAATGACAGCATCAAACCCCCCTTCCACACATTGGGAGCGTAATCACTTTTCGGGATCTTCCACTGCTTGTTTAATGAAGGTCTTCAGGGCATAAATATTTAGATGGCAGCCCCTGCAGGCCTTCATCTCAATTTGCCACCGGATGGATTCTGAGGGGCCAAACGTTCGTTCCAGAAGTTCATTTTGCATCCCATCCATTCTTGTACAATTTTAGCATTATGGGCCGGAGCCGTGCTGTTGATATACGTACTTGGCCTTGTTTGAATTTCTTTAGGGTATTGGGGATCTATGGAACCATATTTTCCTTTAATACCATCAAGTAGTCGGCTGCGGGTAACCGGTATACAATAAAAACCAAATTGGAGGCATTTTTTCTCCAGTTGATCCCACAATCCCCAACGGATGTGTGGTCTTGGCGACTGACCTTATGCTGTTGTCAGCCTTGCCAAAGCATACTACTAAATTATTTTACTTTTTCTAGAAGGGGTTAACGGTATAGGTCTTTTCATCAGGTAAAAATATTACACGGTTGTTTTTGTTTTTCAGATCATTCAAAAGTTGTTGACAGCGTCGAAGACGGAGTTGTTTTTTTTCTCTCTCTGTTAGGACAGGAGTGGCCTATCAATTCTTCTAATCGACCTTCCTCCTGCCTATGGGATGCCCTTGGCCACACACAATACAACTACTTTTTCTTATCGTACTCTGACATCTTCATCATTTGGTTGACCTTAAAGGGCTTCATAATGTCTTCAGGCTTCACTTTGGTGGGTCTACCGCTCTTGAGTTTGTCTTTTAGGTTGTCCCTATCATCCAAACGATTTCTGACCCTACAGACTGTATCCTGGCTGACTTTTAAGGCATTCATGATGTCCAAGGTGGTCCTACCGATGCAGATTAAATTGCTTAGCATGGATTTTCTTGTCTCCATTGCACCATATATAGAACTTTAGTTTACAACGTGTACGTCAATCAAAGGCTTAAAATCTAGGGTATTCAAATTAATCGTAACTTTAAGGTTTAATCAACAACATCTATTCAAAACTATAATTTTAGAAGGTAGCTAAGTTAATTGAAAGTGGCTGTGCTACAAAATTAAAAGTGTGAGTGCAGATTATTTCAAATAATTACTTTGGACCGTTTGGGCAATTTTAAGTACACTTGGTACATTATAAGGAATCATGATACTGTATCCCTAATTTATATATGTAAGGGAAAGTTAAATTATCGTCGATCCCCCATGATATCAGGAGTAATAAGGAGATGGAAAAGCCTTTCCTCCAGTCTGGCTAAATTATAAGAAGGACAACATTCATTATAAAAGTTTTTTGGCAAACCGTGTATTTCCAGTATTCAACTCTCTTAAGGGGTTGGAAATCATAATAAAGATGTCTTCGAAAGAGCAATGGGGCAAAGGATGGAGATATGTATTGATTTTTAATTAAAAAAAAAAAAATCAGAAGATTTAATTTTCTGTTAATAGAAATAGATTTTTTAAATTTGAAAAAAAAAATGTAATTTTTCAAATTTTTATACCAAAAGTTTAATTTTATGAAAAAAGCTGTAGATTTTGGAAATTTTTTTTCAAAACATTTAACTTTAGAATTTTTTTCAAAATATTTCACTTTTTGTTTTTTCTTTCAAAAAAAAATTAAAAAAAAACCGATCCTGCCCCCCAAAAAAAAAAATACATATATATAATCCTCTGGACCCCCTTGGTTCCTGTGACTGTTTTTTTATTGACTTGCAGATGAACTTTAATAGTCAATATAAATTTAAAAAAGTTAAAATTAGTATTAAAAAAGTTAATAGCTTATTTTTTTTACATTTAAAAGTGTCCGAGCGATATTGAAACATACTGTAAACATACATATAAACATTGTAGCCTTACACATAAACAAAAATGACTTGATTATGGGTAGAGGCCTCTAGTAGAATTGCCTTTATAACTTTATTTACGTTAGGGATAACTTATGACTTTTTGTTATTCCTTGAATACGGTTTATTAAGTCATTGTTTCTGCTATTCGTATATTCTAGGTCAATAAGGATTATAAATTGCATAATAGTATGCTTGCAACTAACTACCCTTGAATAACTTTCAAAATTTATTGAGTACAAACATTTTATAGGACAATATCTACAATCAATTATTATGTATGGTTACAACAAATAAATCAGTCATGAAAAAATAGATTACAAATCGAATTATCCCATTAATTATGAGATTTTTTTTTTCTTTCAGATATCGGTGAAATTTTTATTTTACCCTCACATGGGTCCAATTTATATATATTTTTTTAATTTTGTGAACTTGTTTTCGGGAACATGTTCATATGATCACACTGGGTATATAAAGGTACAAAAATTTCTTTTTCCTACATTTATTCTTTTTAGTCACAGTGGTACAATAAATATTTATTTTTGATCAAATGGAAGAAAGTATTTTATAAAAAGGCCCACATTAAATTTTGAACTTTCTGTTCGGACAGTTTTTTTTTTTTTACAAAATTGTCCCTGACACCTTTTCCGACTACTTTCTTAAACAAGATGGCCAACATTGTAAAATCTAAAATCATTTTCTCTTGGTATATACGTGGATTTTCTCCGATACATTTTCATTACATGGATATCTTCTCAAGTAATTCATTGCCACAGATCTACAAAATTCTAATTGACCTTCTTTTGATACTTTATTCCTTCCTATTATCCATGCATTTTGAATGGAGGCGTCTATCATCCAAGTGAATAAACTCCACCATCACCATTTCTTTCTTCAAATTCCAATTCTATAACATTAAAATTTTTGATCCATTCTATTTGTTCCTCCCATTGACTTGTTATACTCTTTGATTCCCGATGGCACGTCAATTTCGATAAATTTATTTTCTTGTTTTGACCATCTTTTCACCTTACCGGTAGGATGATTGTCAAAAACAGTTGAAGTAACAGTGACAATAGCGTTATCTTTCTAACAACTAATTTTCACTTCAAAATCTTTTGTTGTTCCTGTGGCATATTCCCAATATCTTCTGTCTTCATTTACAAATAATTTTGTAAAGGATACTGGACATTTTTTGTTTGATCCAATGGTACCCGTTCCTTCATATCCTCGTTTCTTAAGCTCTTCCAATAAATGAATTGTTGTAAAAAAATTATCGGTGAAGAGATGATAATGTAGATATCTTTTATCATCTGTATCGGTATTCAAAAGTTGAAGGACAGTTGCAACCCATTTGGTTAATGTATTTTCAAGATCCTCAAGATTTCCTGTGCGGGATTTTCCTTCTAAGGATCGAATGCAATTAAATATCTGCGAACTGTGTTTTGGCATCAAATTTTTTACCAGAAACGAATGGGTTTGATGTGTTGGGACTGCTTGTAGCTATATTTTCCAAAATATTCTACCATAGCCTCATCATGAGGTATCATTTTTTCAGGAATGAAATGTTCGAAAATTTTTTCTTGAAGATGCTTGATAAGAGGCCGCAATTTATGGTATTTATCTTTCTTCTTTTAATTTTTGGGAGAATCGAAATGCATGCTTCTCATCATTTCTTCAAATCTGTCCCTGTGCATAGCATTGTTTATGGCTTCATTTTGAACGTCAGGGTCCTTGGACCAATAAAGCCTTTTACGGGGTAAATCATTATATTCAGGCACAATTAATTTTGCACTTAAACCTTTCAATTCTTCTTTTGATGCTTTAACATCATTCCAATTAAAAAAATATGATATTTGCTTATTTCTTTGGATATCCATTCCAGAATAGCTTCATCAAAAAAAAAAGTTCGAAAAGTTCAGTATTTGAAAATTGACTATAGCTAGAATAATGTCCTTGAAAAATTATTTTGGTAAATATTCATCATCATTCTTGGCCCATTTAACTTTGTTTGATTTACTAATTTTCTTTCTTTTCCTTGGTGGCGAATCATTTTGATATCATAATCTTTATATTTTCTTTTCCGTAAGCGATATTCGCCTGATGCAAGAAGTTGATTTCCAGATAGGCTCGAGGGGCCCAACTCTGTTCTTTCTTCCCCATTTCATGAATCCTCTCGCGAAATATTGTTTTGTTCAGGTGGTTAATATTTATATCCTACTGACCATCATCCTCGCTTTGTAAAATATAAAGGATTTCCGTCACAGTAAGTCCTTTTTTCCTCCATAAATAAAATATATATGCACTCATTGTTTTTCTTTCGTTTGGCTAAAATATTTTTTAAATTTGCAAATATAATAAGTTACCTTCCACAAAAAACCATCTCCCGTTTTTGTTGGTTGAGAGTGTACAATTCTGACTGATTGTGGATTTCAGGGCCTCGGTGTTTAGATAAGAGACACTGCAGGCATTTCCCTCGACCCGCAACCAAAAGACAGCTCTGGACAGTCTGGTTTGAAACTCTGAGATCTCATCCATTGCCCCTCATGGACTTGAGGGAATTGACCAAGGCTGTTTTCTGTAACTCTTCCTGGTACAATTTGGTCTTTTTGGTAAAGCCCTTGTTCCTCTCTAACGTTCCAGAACTGCTGATGGCGTAGACAGTGGTCCTGGATACGTCTAACAGGTTGGAGTGCGCGAACGGAAATTCACCGATCACGTTCAAGGGCCATTTTCTCGATTTATGGCTAAACTAGGGAGCTTTAAGTTTGTTTTGTTTTCTAATTAAATGCTAATGTTTTAATTTATCGAAATATGAATTAATTTCAATGCCTCACCTTCCTTAATTATTGAATTAGTAAGTGTTCAGAAGTTAATGGATCATCTGGTATTTTGATATATAAATTTATGTATCATGAATGTTGCATAGTTACTTATTTTTCTGATAAGCAGTCATGTAACGACTTGAATTAAATCAAATTAATAATAATATATGTTCATAATTGGCTTGAGTGCATTGATTCTCTCAAATATAATCTTTGTACTCATACTTTAAAAATAAATGGTAGTCCCTAATTAATTAAAACTGTACCTTTGTAATCGATGAATAGAATCACAAGAAAATACATTTATGAACCTTTGTTCAAGGTTAAAGGTTTAAAATGTATAGCATGAATGTATAATACATACATGTGCCCTGTCAACTCAAAAACAATCTCGAATATTTCTTCGCGAAATTAAGTGTTGATAACAGTTGTATTCTTCGACAATTTATCTTCAAATCCTTACCTTTATTGGATCACACAACCTTATATACGAAAAGAATCAGTAAAAGGCCCAAAATCAGTTGGTAGTGAGCCAATTCTCTCCGACTTTGGAATTGTAACAGCTAAAAAGAGCTAACTCTAATTCAACCATTAACCTATACAACTATGATATTAGATAAAGAAACTAACAACAAAATTTAATGAATATTTTTGTGTTACCAAAGTAAAGCCATGTTTTAGCAAAAATTATTTTGCAAATTAATTGGCAAATTTAAATTAAGAGGCACCAAATCGATGACAAAATAAGTTTTTTAAATCAAAAAAAAGGTATAAACTATAGTTACAATTCTTAATTATCTTTACTAATACCACAAATTTGAATACAAAGTCTATTATTACCTCAAATATATATGTATTAAATATTCGCCAGTATGTATATTCTATAATATTTGTATATGAAATAGAAACAGTTATTGGGATTTCCTCCTTTTCTTGATTTTTGTTCAAGACTGTTTTTATGTTAATGCAACACAGATATACATATGGTTTTAAAAGTGGTTTTTTTATAGAGAATCCTCAATTACTAATTTATATTAGTAATTATTACTATGATTTATCCCCTCAAACTAAGTGCCCTACGGATCATCACTCTTCTGCTAATACTCTTCTTCTTTTTTTTTTAAATGACATTTTATGTTAATCAATTCAAAACTTGAATGATTAGAGTTAGTCATCGTAAAATTACCACAATAAATAGTCGTTTATCCTCACCTCCCTGAAAAAAAAAGTCATACATATTCTATTCGAAACATGAGTTTTAGAATCCTTGATTTGAGTAATTGATAGCTAATAAAAATGTGCAATTTTTTATTCTTGACCTTCCAGTGCCCCAAACGTATTGCCTCATTGTAAAAGTACAAAACCTACGTGTTTTGTAAAATTATAGTTCAAAACTAAGACATTTTCGATTATAATTGATATTTAAAAAAATACTAATTATTTTTATTCTTAGACATAAACAAAAAATATAAAGTGTAACCACGAATTAAAGTAATGTACGTTATAAGGCTAAAAAATAGAAAAAAAACTAATTTATGTCTAAGCAAAGAATTAAATAAGAAGTTAGTGATTCAATAAAAAGAATATACTTTTATTTGTTTTATTTAAATTGGTGTTGAGTTTCGGTCTAAAAATACTAGATTGGTCTGATACTGTTATGATTTTTAGTGGAGCGAACTCATTCGATCCTTTCACGAATTTCGTCTATATTTATCTTACAAAAATATTGTTCTGTATCAGTTTCACAAAAAAAATATGTATATCCATCAGGATTTATTAGCTAGTTTGCCCCCATGCACCATTAAATGTCCCACGAGGCAGTGGTATGGATTATTTTCTTATTATTATTTACCAAAATGAACAGGTTAAGTCTATAGGAGGTAAGATGCTAACTGCTACAAAACCAAAGTCTATTGAAGGAGGCTGAGAGAATGGGAATATATAAATGAAAAAGGGAGTGATATTTTTTAATTGCAAACTGAAAAAGTTTTTCTTATTTTTAAAACCTGTTATCATTATTATTTTATTCTTAAAGAGATGTCATACTTGGTGAAGTAAAATGTTCTGAAAGTTTTTTGCGTTATTTTGACTATAAAATTAACATGTCTAATTTAGATGATTCCAAACGGTTTTCTGGCTAATCTTCAGTTCTTGGGCAATGGAATAAGTTCTCACCACATGCCGGTCAAACTTCCATTATTTTTTCGACATTTTCTACGTCCATATTACCAAAACGGAATTTTTGAAACTATCGCTTTGCTGTTGCATTCGATACTTTATTGGGTCCATAAACAGCACAATATTTTTTCAGCTACCTGCTCCACCTTTTCACCTTGGTCGTAGTGATACTGAAAAATGTATCGAATATCCTCCTTTTTTTCTTCCATTTTATACGCTGTTTTTGATGCAGTGCATTATTTTTTAAATATAGCTCACTAAAGATATCTAGCGAAAAACACTCAAAACTTTTTACTAAACCTAATATAAGTATTAAGTCATCACTATCTATAGCCTTTTTTATTATTTGTTGCACAAACATGTATGGCTATTTTATACATATATTTGAGAAGAAGTGCCTCGGAAATGTTTTTACAATCAAAAGTGTGCCTTCAGTTACAAATAGTTGAGAAAGCCTGCTATAGATAAATTGTTAATGACGTCATGTGGGATTCTGAATGGTGAACACCAACCTACAATAACGTCATATGAAATTAAATGTGTCCCATAAATCATATTTGTACAATTCAGAAATCAGGAGAGGGGAAGATAAAACCCATCTATAGATCTTTATATTGAGACCGAAAAAATTGGTCCACTATCTAAGATTGCAGTCTGGACAAAAAAATAAGTACAAATTGGCCTAAAAAAATCCCTTAAGATTAGCACTAATGTATACATTGTGTTTGTTTGTTTTTCAATATTGGACATGAAGTAGATTTGAGACCCTTATATTATTGTTTTTATGAAGTAAAAAAAGACAGGAATAAATTCATATATCTACTTAAAAATCATTATTTCTTCTTTTTCACTACTATTTCTTCTTTCTATGTTCCTCACATATGATTTAGAAAAATAAAAAGATGTGCTTGTAATTAACATTCAAGTTGTCGATCTATAAAAAAGTATTGTTCTTCCAAATATACACATAATTCACAGACTATAAGCATCCTCTTCACGTATTCTTTTGTTAAATTTTTGCACATATATTGAAATAAAATGGGGTTTTCTTCTGTTATAGCCATTAAACATAGGAGACAACCAATCAGGAATGTACGATTCTTATATATATTTAGAAGCAAAGGAATGAATTTCATGAGAAACATTTTTTTTTTTTACATTTCTGCAACACAAATTTTTATGATGTTGTTTGACCTTCAGAGTTATTTAGAAACAAAAAATGAAACGGACCAGCCAGAGCTATTATTAAATATATAATATGTGTAGTTATAGGTACCTATGTAGTCTGTTGTTCTTTTGAGAACAAAGTATTCATTCTTTTATTGTTGTTGGTGATGCAAGGCATTGGTATGTTCTTTTGAGAGATATACAACCAATATAAACTTGATGGTCAAATATTAGCAGCATAGGTAATAGGCACATAAATCTCATCATATCACATACAAAAATAGAAACAAAGAATTAATCTGTGTAATTAAGGGGAAGCATGCTATATGACCTTTGACCTCTGCTGAAGTTGTTGTACCTTAGAATCATATATTACTGGGTGTTCCACAAATATTTTAACTCCTAACTATGTAATTAATTCAGCCTGATAAATAGTTGTTTTTTTATAAATTTATTCGACATTTGTAAAGTATCCGTAGTCTTATAAATATGTCTAAGTTTATCTCCCTTTCTGTCTGAAAAATAGTAGACTACCTATAGTGTTTCCTGATGTATATCATTAAAATATTTTCATCTTAGAAATAACATTGTAGTCGTATTAATGAAATATTGCAGGTGTGTGCATATAGCATCGAACGTGTAGACAGGGTGTAATGTATCTATTTAGGGTCCCCTGACATGTATGTCCTTTACATATTTTAGATTTTAAAAATAACAATGTAGTTATATTAATGTTTTTTTGTTTTTTTTTTTTAGAGTTCTAGAGACTAAAGTACATAGTAAGTAAACTATTATTATTATTTGTTTATTCTTGAGGATAAAACACATCGCTTGAATTGATATTAGTATTGAGTAGTTACATCTGAGTGTGCTAATGAAAAAAAAAAGTAACACCGAGTACTAATTTCCGAGTTATGTTCTATATTATTAAAACAAAATAGGTTTTTAGCCGGCACCTACTTACTCCGGCTAATACCGGGTACTGCCGTTAGTATTTCTCAGTTTTCTGGGTTATATTTGCTCCCATATTGAGTAGTCATATGGGTAGTTTTTGGAGCCCTATGGAGACAAAAGTCTTTAAATCAATGAAAAAAAATTGTAGTGTGAGAATGTCCAACTAGACTTTCAACAATAATTACTGATTTGTTATATGTATATATTTTCGCCAAGATAAACAATTAGTCGATCGATTAATCGGTATCCTTTATCATACCAAAAGGGTATATTTTGTGCTACAACACCTAACACCATTATTGATGGGATATATTTTGTCTTGTTTACGTTGATAAGTTCATTAAAGCTAATGTTGATTCAATTATTTTGTCAGATTATAACCAAATCAATATAAAATGTTTTCAATTCTGAGAAAAAGTAAAACAAATTTATATAATGATTAATAAAATCCAATAGGCATGTTGTTTCATTTGCCTTTGAGACCAGAAGGGCAAATTTCTCAGAGACATAATGCTCTCAGCTTTTACATAATTGTACACAGTGTCTGAGCAAACAAACTTCTTCTGGGCAAGTTCAACCGTGTATATTCCCGCATTTTCGTTAACTACAATTTTGACCTGCAGTTCTGAGAAAGAACGATCTTTATGGTCGCCTTCTATTCTAAGTATTTACAAGAAGCTCAGACTAGTTGATCCCCATCTGTTTGGTGATTTCGGAAGTGTTCTTGCCAGTGTGGGTCAATGAAGTAACATGTAATTTTTTTTACCTCCATCTTTTTTTCCATGTGAGCCAGCAATATGCTTAAGATCTAGTTTTGAAGCTAGACACACTGGATCTGTAATTAATTAAGCAAAAAGAATCATAAAAGGGATATCAAACCCCTTTAAGAATGTGATTGAATAGGTTCTAAAAGTATTTTTAAACAACCAGTATAAATTTGTCTCTTATTTCATGGATCTTTTAAAAGACGAACCTAAGTATAGGAGGTTGAATTTAAACAATAAATATGTAAATTTAACATATTTACATGGATAAATCTATCTTAATTTGAGTTTAAGGTGTGTTCAACTCTTTTTTAATCAGTAGCATCCGTTTTCTTTTGTTTCTGTGCATAAAAATTGCTGTTTTGATTTATTCGTAGTTGGTACAATTTTCATTGTAAAATTTGTTCGCTCAACACCCAATTTTATCCAACATGAATGACAGTAAACCAAGTATGTATACTATTAATTATTATTAAAAAATAAAGCAATTTGCTACAAACTTGGCCCGGGATGTATTATTTAAATATATATTTATATCATTTTGCAAATTATTTTATCATAAAAAATATATTTGTCTTTAATATCAACATATACAGTATCAAACAATGAGGAAAATAAAGCAATTTTAACAATATACACAAATTCATTCAATGTAGTGGTCATCTCCTGCCGCCAATGTCTAACATTGGACCAATGCACTGAGTTGCAGTTTTCCCAGAATATACATTGGATTGGCTTATTACAGAGTTTAAAAATGATTATTTTGCGCCTAAAAAGAACTATGAAAACAGTCGTATCTCCTCGAATTATGTCTAGATTTTCCATTATTTGCAAAAAAACTACCTGACTTTACCTGATAAATCTTAAAAATTACTTATAAATACTTAATATGTGGTGCTTCGATATAAAAACAATTTTGAACAAACATAAATAAGATGAGAAAATCCTGAAAGGTTTTTTAACTTTATATATACATATATCCCAATATTTCATCAACACACTTGAGTCAATAACATTCAAATTTGTGGGATAAGTTAAGATACACAAGAACTTTAGCTTTATATTAAATCCTTCATTTGACTTTAGAAATTTGTGTTGGCTCCGATATGGTATTTTAAAATAATCAAATTTACATTCTTATAATGCGAGGATCAATTTTGTCCAGTTTAAGTGCAATTTGCAGCATCCCCAAAGGATCATAAAGTATAATTTGTTTATAGAAATATGTATAATAATTTGTCGAGGAATACAAATGAAGCCACCACTCAATTGTGTGAAACCCCATTTTAGCTTGTTTTTTTTATGGACGGGACAAAGATATCCTTAGAAATTAACACTAATACTTAAAATTGGACAGATATTATACGTTTTGATAACACGTAACCTTTATTACCAGCTATTTAATAATAACTGAATAATTGTTCAAAATGTTCACAGGTTTACAAAAGTGAAATTTGAATATAACTAATCAATATTCAAAACACTGAAAACTCATTATCTCCCTAAGGTGATTATATGATCAAGGCAATTATCTATACACTTAATTACCTTCTCATTACCTTCTATTTTTCAAAGAGTATATCTCATAAATTTCAATAGTTTATAATAATATGTGGACAGTCAATAATTTTTATCAAAATTGAGTGTGCATTAAATTTGTATTTTTGAGGAATTATCGTCAAATCAATCACAAATTAGTCTTATTAACCTGAAAATTGAACATAAAGTAACCAAAATCAATTGTTATGAAATAATAATAAATAGATATATTTTGGTGTTTTCGAGGCATATTGGAGCCAATATATGTCTCTTAAATCAAATAAAGGTTTTAAACTATAGATAACATTTATTTGTATCTTAATTTATCTTACAAATCTTAAATTAAATCCCATAATTGACTCAAATATGTCGGTGAACTTTTTTTGAATATAATATGAAGTAAACATGTATATATATGTACAGATTTTTTTCTTTTCTTGATTATGTTCATATACGCATCTTCCTCATTTAATATCTATTTTTCCCTACTCAATCTTTTTTTTCTAAAATCATATTGCCTTATTGTAGACTTTAGGTTATATTATAAGTAAATGTAGACCAAAATAACGGAAATGCATTTTTAATACAATTTTGGTATTTTAATTTAAAAACTTATATTGATTTTGGTTGAAGATCTGATATTGAGAAATTAAAGGTAATAGAAAATCAAAGGACGTCCATTTTTGTGAAAAAATATTTTTATCTCTTATTTTTATTCATATTAAAAAATTATAAAGTTTCATTAGAAAAACTTTATAGATATTTATCAGTAGCAAAGGAAAAACATATGAAAAATAGCCAGCATACAATTGAATACAACCCTTTTATTTACAAGAAATTTCACTATGCTTTTTTCACCCCGGGAAAGTTCAACTCCCTCTCTTCATCCAGACGAATGTTCATTGCAAAGAAAGCTCATCGCAGGAAAGTTCATCCCAAGACAAGTTCATTCCGAGGAAAATTCATCCCCAACAATACATATATTTTAAATATATCATTATAAAAGTGTTAGTTTCAACTTTTTGTATTACATATTTTATTCTACTTTTAGTGCAAAGATTTAAGAATTCAGTAATTTGCCACTCCTTGGAATTTATTTCAAGATCTTGGGATATTGACGTTTGATTAATGTATCATAATCTATGGATTTTATAGATGCAACGATAATTAATTACTTTTGTTTGATTTAATTAATTATATAAACAAACTTTATCTAAAGATTATTTTAAAATACCTTCATCGTTTTTGAAGTTCAAACTTTTTCTCGTTTAAAGTCAAATGAAATTTAATATAAAGCTAAAGTTCTTGTAAACCATATTCCATCGGCACTTTGAATGTTATTAACTCAAGTATGTTTGAAATAGACCATACAGACAAACATACTTCATCAACGATACAAAGATAGGCTTAAAACGTATAAAGAAAAGGATTTTATACACTCATTAGCAAATATTATTGAATTTGAAAAAGAATATGAAATATAACGGATTAAAAGTGGGTGTCAAATTACATTGATATTTTTAAACTATTATTATTTTTTGGGAATTCAGTGTTGATTATTGGGGTTTTTAGAGAGGGAATTATTTACAAGTATTGTCATCATGAGATCAGAAACATTTCAAATCACCCTCTTAGATAGCAGCCGTCGAAGTTGCCACTATAAAAAAGTATTGGGAATTTAGTTTTTAGGTTTATTGAAGTGGCGGTTGTGGTTTTTAATCTGCCTCGAGGTGCCAAGTTTATACTGAACAACCAATTAACCTAGGGTATAAGCGATACTATAGGGATTCTTTGAAGCAGAAGCGGTAGTTTTTAACCTGTCTTAAGGCCCCATGGTCATTCTTCAAAATTATATGTACCAAGGGTGTCATTTATGCAATTTCAAGGGTTGTTTTATTGTTGCATGTCTGCAGAAAGGGAAACTATTAACAGATTACTTTAATGGGCCAGACCAATCTGTAGACGGGCTGGTCTGCTAAATGAATAAATATAATGGTATTATAGTTACGTGTAATTATCCTCTGATGGCTATTTTCCTGAGAGCAATATTACGGTACACGATTTTCTTGTGGACTGTCTTCCATGGACAGATATTTCATGGAAGTTAATGACATCACTAGAATACACTGAAACCTCGAAATTTATTCTTAAAACTATACAGTAAATAATGTATAAGTCAACACATAAAATAATTCGGATCTCTCCTTCGGCAAGGTTTTTAATAGTATGGTCTAATAATTAATAACTCAGCTGTTGCTTGCATTTTTTTTTTTTTTTTTTTTTTTGTAGAAGAATTAGAATAATCCAAGAAAGGATTTGCATAGATATATATATGATTATACAACTAGTAATAAACAAAGTGGGAACCTTACGGAAAAAATAATTTACCAAGCATCGCACACAAATTACACACAAATAAGAATAAAGTCTAATAATGCTTACAACTAATTTTTACTTTGTATTAGCGGAAATATAACTCTTTTTTCTTTTTCTCAGTAAGAAAAAGTTTTTGAAGAAGTTGTTAAAGAAACCATTGTTCGTCTTAGTGTGTACATGTGTGTATAACTGTTTTTATAGTCAGAACATAGAAATGTTATTTATATAACCATATACATTGATTGTGACAAAAAATAACTACTTGCTGTTCATTTAATCATGGAAATCCTAGACAATAATGTTACTTTTCGTATAGAGAACTTTCATGTTTTTTATCATTGTCAATGTGGATCATTTTAAGGTCCTAAAAACAATCAAGGGTTATATATTAATATTAAGGCAAATATGGAGTTATTGCTGTGCATACGGATGTCAATATGGGTTCAGCAAATAAATCTACATTCAACCTTTTTGTCTACTCAAAAATGAGCCCCAATGAGCAGGTAGTAAAATAACTTCACTGTAAGTAATATGATGTTGAGTAATTTCATTGCAAGCCAATATCATCATGTGCAATTTTGCAGAATTTATATTATATTCAGACGATGAAATAATTGAATCATGAAGACACTTGCTATGAAATACCCCATTTAATATCCTAAAACCTCAGACTGACTATAGTATTACAATGAGTCCGTTTGACCTAGGAGTTGTCTTGAACTCCAATACTAGTACATCAAGGGATGAGTGGTCCATTTTAATCTGAACGCTTTGAATTTTAAACTTGAAGAAGATATAATGTATTAATTAACAATAGAATTTCAATAAAATCAATACTATAAATAGACATGTCTCTGAGCTCTTTTAATCGTTATTTTGTTTTGTAACTAATTTGTTTATGCTTTAACATATCGAAACATGAATTAATTTCAATCACTCAACCTTCAATAATTATTGAACTACTAAATGTTCAGATTTCCATGGAACACCCGGTATATTTCCATTCTCTTCTCTCTTAACTAAGTTTTTCCTTTATACAGATCCCTTCTTTATCCATAGGATCAAGAAGCGTAAATAAATACAACATTTAATGCCTAGTTTCATCATATACAATATATTAATGTAATATTTATTAAAAATGTGGTATTACATCATTAAACAATCTCATTTCCATAGAATAAACAATAGCTTAACTATTACAGTGGAAGGATTTCGATATTTTTCTCTAGCTTGTCTACTTTTTTCGTCCTTTATCAGTTGAAAAAAATTAAACACATTTAAATACTTCATAGGAACTTCCAGAATGTATTACTTTAACTCGCTCTACATATCACTATTTATTATGGGGATTAAGATGTCTTCAATGCAAGCCTTATGTTTTTTTTAAATCACTTTGATGAAGTTTATTCAAGATGGAAATTTGTCCATTTAAATAGCTAAAATATTTCAGTTCAACGCTCAATATTGTTGCTCTCATTTTGAAAACCAACTGATATTACTTAATGTTTATGAACAAGGTTATTCATTGTTATAAAATTTAGTTTTTAGGGCACCAAATTGACAGACTTTAAAAATGCTGACTTCGTGCAATTTTCTATAGGCTTTACTTTTTATAGATTGCATAATAGACCAAAAATGACGGTATGTTGTTTTCATATTTGTTGGTATATGTAGTTTTTAAGCAAGACCGTTGATATTGAATTATTTTTATAATAAAGAAAACTAAACTGTTACATACGGTGTTTAAAAAAGTGAAATATATCTTAGACAATATCCTCATGAATAAGTATTGCCATATAAACGAAGTTATATAAACCAAGACCTCGATTTTGTTGACAAAATTGAAGATTGAAAAGTATTAGGAACTAAAAACCCTTCTTTTCAACTCTGACCACAACTAAAAATCACACAGGGTAAGGTCAGGACTGTCGGAAGGCCGTTCATCAGCTTTGATAACGACGTGGAAATGGCTTGTTAGATAATGGATGACGGGTATAGCAACATGTAAAGGCGATTAGTCTTGAAACCACGAGAACCTTGTATCATGAGGGTATATGGGTTCCAACTCTGGCATCACGAAAATTCTTAAAAAGGTCTAAGTACACTGAGGACATCACCGTGAGACTGCTGTAAAAAATGTGAGCCGGCATGACATTCCTGCCACTGGTGATCGAGCCAAATACCAATGTCTTTAAAGGAAACTTTGCCTTCATAACAGGAGGAACACTACCTGTGTCCTCTACCAGTAATTGGTCTTTGTTTAGGTTGTAGGAACCGTTCAAGTTGAATTTTGACTCATCACTGAATAGCTTTATGATGCCTACATTTGATTTACAAATTTGGCAGGTTTTCTTGCTTCTTTTCAACTTGATTCCGCATCTTCTTGGTAAGAAGGTGAGCCTTCCCCTGATATAGGACTTCAACCCAAGGTACTAATTGATGGCCCTGGCCACAGTCCTCCTACTGATAGAACTCTTCTTAGTATGAACAGCCATTGAGATGCCAGGATTTATATTGATGGGACTATTGATCCCTGCCAACAAAAAAAAATATATATTTTTCTTTAAATTTGACGATTCACTTTTTTACACACCCTGTATACCTTAGAACAAGATTTTTATTATTATAAAATTTGGTTGTTAATACTTCTAACAAGATTTCCAACTTCAAAAATTTTGTGTCAAGCAAATGTTTGAAGCATTATATACATTTTTGAGTTGAAGGACATAAATAGTTTTTACACATATAAGCTATCCTTACTTAATTGAAAAATATTTTTTGGAAGGATCTGTGTATAAATTCTTATTTTTTTAAAGCTTTTCCCAATCGAATCACTTTTTTCGGAATTAATTTAGCGTCCCTACTGAATTATACAGTGCCATTCTTTTTGGCAAGGTTATTCCCATCAAAAATAGTTTAATAAAAGAGTTTGCAATTAAAAAATATGTAAAAAGCCCTACATTTGCTATAGCCCAAACAGTCAGTTATATCAATAGAAACAGTTATCTTAGCTATTCGGGATATAGTCTTCAATACCAGAATTGGAAACTAAACTTGCAATTTAATTCCGTAATGAAGACTTGTGACTTAAATGATCTCACGGTCAAAGACTTGACTTGGACTCAAACAATCGAAATACAATTTTCTTTAATTTAGCCATTTGTAGCGTATCCAAAGGGTTAATCAGAATATTTTAGTCAAAGAAACTACAAATCATCTAGTGCAAAAACATGCTATCTGGACAAAAGTTTGAACTCAAAATTGAACTTTCAATGTCTGGGTAACTCAGGTATTTCATAATTTTTGTGAATAACCACATTATAAATAGTTTTTTTTCTTCCTAGTGCGTGATAATTCCTTTTCAATTCCTTGTTTGAGTGAGGTAATAACAGTGCCTACCTGACTTCCAATATTTTTAGTCATATTGAGTAAAACATTAGATCTCAACTAAGACATAAATATGAACACTAACTTGATAGATACTAATGATACATAACTAATGATTCACAGTAAAAAAAAATAACAATTATGAGCATTAGCAATTAATAAACTCCTCTTCAGTTCTGGCACCTACATTTGATAAATACATTCATAAATATGTGAATTATGGTAACATCTGCTTCCGTAAGAGCATAAATGTACTTAGTAAATAAATATAAAATATTACGCTAATTATATTGTTAATATACATAATACAAGGTTGGGATATTAAATCCGGAACAAATTCAAACTCAATAACTAGACAACTCTGAATCTATGTTTCATGAAAGTGTACACATCAGATTTAATTTATAAAACTGAATAAGAAAAAATATATAATCTTTGGGATATCATTCGAATGCAAACACAAAGTGTCAATTATTGTATGCCTCCGTCCGGGCGCACGCCCAAGTAGATTATTGAGTTTACAAGGCTGCCTAAATCACCTGTTTGTGATGTTGCCAAGACTTTCAATGAGTCTTATGGGTGAGGCACACCGGCTGGGAAGACTCATGATTGTTCAAAGAGTAAAAAACGAACTGCAGACTTCCTGAAGGCTCTGCAGGACATGATCGACAACAACCCTAGCATTTCCATGAGGAAACTGGCTGGCAAGATGAATGTGGACACACATACCATCAGGAACGCTAAGGTGCAACAGCTACGTCTTGAAGGTCAAGCATATGCTGGTAAAGGCTATGAAGGTTATGAAAGTTGATTGAAGTTCGAAGCTCCTAATCTCTCTGAAGCATGGAACAACTGGCGAGGATTGGATTCTTCTCCGGCGAAAATATCCTTTACTAAATGCTAAGATCTTGGATAAAGAATCCAATAAACGTGTACATAACAATGTTGACTCCTAGTAGGGCTTTCATTCTCGTGGCGGTGACCAACTTGGAATTCATCATCAAGCCCTGTACCTGGGCCAGGTTGGAGGCTATGATTGCAGCTAGATGTGGTTGGTTTGAATGATGTACTTCAATATGGACCCCTGCATATAAAAGCATATGGTTTGTTAATTACTGAATTAATTTTGAGACAATAATAGTAACTTACATTATCCTTTAATTTTCCAGATTGAAAATCTCCAAATGCATAGGAAGTTAAAGAAAAATATGGCGGGAAGTCCTACATAACTTTATTTCTCCAGTGACTACTCAATGAAATACATATTACTGATCAAATTTGTTTATTTTGTGTATGAATATATTTATTATTTCTATTATTATTAGTTGTTGTTTGGTACAACTAGTTTGATGATGTGAGTGATTGCTGGCACTCCTAGAACAAGTTCCATCTTTTGCTTAAGCAACATTTTATGATTGAGGGTTTTTTTATATTGTGTGGGTTCCTCTGTGTAATCCTTTTATATATTCTCTCTCTAACTCTCCCCCTAGCAATTGACCATTTGTTTTTTAAGATATTTTATTATATTGTAAGAGGTCAATATTAACAGCAGGTCATATCATCAAGTTATTACAGATAAGATTCCATGAATATATAGGTAAAGTCTCCTTTTTATTGTTGCTTGATTGAGTATCAATAAAAATATATGTCCTGGCTTTATTGGATTTGCAAGATTAAAGTATTATTATATCCAGGAATAGATCTTTGATAAAGAAATTGAAAAAGAAATGGTCGCAAAACCATTTTCAAGTTTTTAGGGAAGAAGTTTGTTTTCCAAATTGGAGTTTTTAACATAACTTCGTGCTATTTTTCTCCTCTTAGTCTTCTACCATCAAAATGCATACTATCTCCACTCTGTCATTTTTGAAAAATCTTGACTTTCATTTTCTGGTATCATTCCCTTCCAGATACTCGACTGAATTGGAGGAGATAGATTATAAATCTCTTCAAATATGGTTGCAAGAACATTATGTGTATTTTACGTAAAAATATTGTATCTGCACGTCAGTACACTTGCTGCGGCGGTTGATGCTCTTCCTATATTTGGCTTGTATTATGGAGATAAATACAATGGCAATTACATTCTTCCAAACTCAGGAAATAATCATCACCAAACTCAAATACATTTAGTTATAAAGACTGAGTTTGGATTATTGGTCTGAGTCGTTTTCTTCGGTAAATTATTTTTTTTGATACCTTTTTGACTGTAAAATAACCAAACTTGCCTCAACTTTTAATCTGCGTCCAGTTGAATTCATAGTTTTTGAAGGATATATATTCTCCATTTACGTTGGTGACATGGAATGATTGAACAGTAGTGAATTTTTCAGTATTGAAAAAATACATACACACCTTGGAGAAATATTAAGTTGAAGTTGCTGTCCTAAGACTTATGGATCACCATTTATTCCTACAACTTTTCATAAAAAGTTTTTGATATCTTTTAAGGATACGAAGCTTCACTGCTGCTACGAAATACAAGCATACATATCATAATATTTTGAGGCGAACAATCCCGATTTCCTTTTTCAAAATAGACATAGGGCGCTGAGTAAATCAATTACTCTTTTCCAATGACGTCATGTTGCATACGAAAAAATATTAATAAAAAATATTGTTGAAAGTGTCAAAGAATCCATTTTTTTAAATATTCCTTCAATTTGTCAGCTGGAGTTACAATGATTAAGTATAATCTATATGTTAAAGTATTTGACTTATTCCAATTACATTGTAGATCAAAATTGAAAAATCTTTAAAATTATGTCCCAAGAGTATTTTCCAATACTTCAATATATAAAAATACTCTAAATGTTCAAAAAAGATGTTTAATTATGTACAAATTTTTTGGGAATACGTATTCGTAAAATCAACCAATCAATTAATAGGAATGTGATATGTATGTATTTGTTTTTACGTATAAACATCTGATGTCAAAATTCTTAAAATATCTTCTCAATGAGTCAAATTTTAAATAGGATTATTTATTTGATTACAATACTTTATCGACCAACCTATAATCTCCATTTGCGCTAATCGTCTAAATTGACTTATTTAATTAAGTACGGCTTGATGGAGAGTTAATTTAAAAAAGGATGCAATTTCTTTATTACAAAATATCATGTAGTTTTTCAACAGCCAGATATAAAAACCATTAGATATTAAATAAGATAAATGAATATTTATCTATATTGTCTAACACTTTATCGGTCTTCTTTATAAAAAGGTTTTCCGATAACTAGTCATTTTATTATCAAATACAGTGTGACGCATTGAAATACCGAGTAGTCTATTAAAATCTTAATTAATTAATTAACCTCCTCTCTAGTTCAATAGAAACATTAAAGAAGTCAATATTAGGAGACGGAATTAGCATATCTCCCTCTCGAGTATGCCAAAAATAATCGAGAGAATTGATATCCGGAAATGAAGGCAACTTTTTTTCAACAAAATTTCAAAGTTGTTAAACAAAGTTTTTTTATCCTTGAGGTGGGAGACTGAACAATATCTTGCTAACAATTAATCCCTTATTTGGGATAATTTTCTCTCATCCAGAGAAATAAAAATTCTTGGAGGATCCCATCTACTGTTTAAGTCTTTATGTAATCCAAACCATCCATGCCGGGAGATCACGCCTTTTCTTTCCTCCCCACAGCCTTTGTTATATCATAATATTTTGAGGCGAACAATCCCGATTTGCTTTTTCAAAATAAACATAGGGCGCTGAGTAAATCAATTATTCTTTTCCAATGACGTTCATATGTACTTCTTCATGTTGAGATTGAAAAAAGCCAATTTCACCTTTATCAAAAGCCTGAATCTTTAATTATCTAATAACATCATTTTTAATTCCATGTTATAATTTTAAATGGCTTCAAAATATCAAAAATCCAAGGTGAAATTTTCAAAGCTCACACGGTATGTAAAGCGTCAATTTGAAATATAGTAACTTATAAATACAAAAAAAAAAGAAGATATATAGATACACTCTTATCTCATAAAACAAAGTAACTTGAATGCATTCTAAAATAAATTATGCAAGCAGAAAGATAATGTCTCAGCCATTTTGAGTCCTACAAAACCATGTTTTATAGGAATAAATGATATAAAAATGAATTATTGTTGCCCATTTGAATGACAAAATGTGACCAAGTAATATAAGGAATCAAACCTTTTGTCATATAGGTATCAGATATTAGTACGTTTATACATTGTTAAATAATCTTAACATATTTACATAGTATAGAAAATATAGTAACTATTACAATTGTAAGAAACAAATCTTTCTCTTTAACTATTCTGCTTTTATCGTCCCTTATCGATCAATATTTTTTTATGTAGAAAGCTAGCTAGCCATTACATCGGGACTTTCTATATTTCTTACTTTCATTAAATTTAAGTAGGAAGGCTTATCATTAATATCACGTAATATTCAATCTAATTGTTATGTTTTTAATTCTTCAAGCCATCTTACAAAAGTTGTTTCAATAGTTATTTGTCCAGTTAAAATATCATCAAGGAGTCCCAACGAGGGTTTTGTCTTCCATAATGATGCAAGTTATGACATCAGTAAAAACGTACTTTAGGGATTATATAAAACATGCATTGTTTATACATATATATATATTAATTAAAGTAATATTGACAGTTTGTACTACAATGAGGGGAAAAGAAAATGATTTTAATCGAATCACCATTGAGTGCATCAACTGCAAGATAAACATCTTCTCATTTAAAAATTGGAAAAAAATAGTTATGACTTTTAAAGCAAATTCTGCTTTTTTTTTAAATAAAGGTTGCAAGATACATGAAAGATACAAACAAGAGTAATATTTAATAAAAAATTTTTATAGATTGATTTAAATTTTTGGTTCAGTGTTTGGCTGCAAAACATGGAGTGTTAACTTATGTTAATTTTCTCATTAATATAGGAAGGTTTAGTTATTCTTTTTAGATACTCTGGTTCAGGTATCTTTTTTGCATAAATAAATTATAATAAACATTTTTTCCTCATGAGTGAGCAAATAGTCAAAAGGTAGCGCATCTCAAATCTCCTGGATACTGAAGTTGAGATGGCGAGGATTATGGACATTGTAAAGGGATCAGATAGCCTGGTTTTCAAGGAAGTCAAGATGAAGAATGATGGAATAGACCTCCCCAGGAAAGCAATCATTGGAAGGCACCATTAAAAGAGGGATTCGGAGTTCCTTTCAAGCTTGGAGAAGAAGATCAAGGAGGAACCCACTATATCGATTGATCGCCTTGCCTACAACTTCTCTGTGGCTTCCAGGACTATTAAGAGGCCATGAAGTTTGATTTGAGATATACAATAGGATCTCACACCCTCCTTCTGACAGAGTTCATGAAGGGCAGGAGACTTAAGAGGTAAATAAATGTGGCTCCATTCATCGTTGGATTTGAACCCACTGGACATTTCTGTGTAAGGCACTTTGGTCATGGAAACCAACAAAATTCCAGACCCAGGTTGACTCACTGAAGGCTGCCATAGTGGTTTTGTGGGACAACTAGTCTGATTAGTTGAAAAATAGTTGAAATATTTATGAATCAACCTCTCAGTTCCATTTTTTTCCTTCCTAACCCGGTACATGAGCTAATATGTTTATTTACTTAAATTGTTTGACAAGGTATCACTGGTGACCAGAAGCCCTAAATTTTTGTATAAAGCTTAATGAAAACTGTTTACAATAGCCAAATCATAAAAACAACCTTTTGTGAAAAATATTTACGAATTTAGTTTTCTAAAGACATATCTAGAACAGCATCCAGGAATAGTTGGACGTCGAACATCCCTCCACTAAATTGTAGCTCTAATGACACGGAAATTAAAGTTTTATTGTAGATTACTACTAACTATTAAATATTGGTTAAACTTCCTTCTTTATTTTTGTATCGACTCACCTTACAATTAATAAAACCCATCACAGGCTCCAGTAAAAAAAAAAAGTAATCAACGATATCACCGGGTGATTTATTAATAAATCTTATAAATGAAAGTATTACATCGTTCAATAAGTCCTGAATCTTTCCCACATATGGTGCGATATGTGTAAAAGTTATATTTTTTTTACATAGTGCCACCCTTGAAACGAAACATCAAATTTTTATGACAATCGGAGTATTTGTTTACAAATTACAGGGATTGAAGTGACTCTACTTCTCGTATTTGTAAGAAATTGGATCAAACCAATTTTGTGTGTTCATATATCACTGCTTCTTGATGGGAAAATACCGTAAAGGCAAAAGTTTGGCTTGATAAGTATTTTTGGAGCTGTGCTACATCGAAAGCGACTGTTGAACATTGATTTGCTGAGTTTAAATGTGATCGTACGGACACCAATGATGCCGAACGCTCTGGTCCCCCAAATCCTTCATTTGTGCATGAAAATAAACAAAAAAAAATGCAAAATAGATTTGTCCGTATGGAAAATGAAGATGTACTAGATAGCTGACATCTGAAAGATATCAGATGACAGTGTATTTACTGCCTTGCAAGAAAAATGGTGTATGAAAAAGGTGTTCTGCATACCTTTGCCAACATTTGCTCAGAGTCGACCAAAAATGGCAACGTCTCGAGGACTCGAGTAATAATTGTATCATGCTTGAAGGAGACTATGTTGATGAATAAAGTTGAATTTTACTAAAATATTAAGTTTTTCTTAGTTTGCCTGAGGACTTATTAAACGATGTGTTAAGAAACACATTCTATATACAGGTCGTTCCAAAATTAGAGTCCCATTAACTTTAACATCATGTTATCACTAGCTTAGTGTACATATACTTTGTTTTTCAAGTTATAAATATGGGGTGACAACCCTTACTGCAGATACAACAAATACGGTGCAAGGAAATTTTGAGTATTTTTGAGACAACAGCATATGCCCTTCATCGTACACTGATCTTAGCATTCTCGACTTTACAATAGAGCAAATGGTTGGGAGGGAAGTCAAAGTAATTTCTAGACTCAGCAAGGATTATCTGATGGCAGGCTTGGAGGCCGTGTGGATGAAATATTTCTGAATAATATTGTACGTACTGGCTCCAAGTCAGTGGAAAGATGTCTCTGCCATGCTGCTTAGAATAAGGACAAGCACATTGAATGAGATACAGGTCATTTATGGGACAATGAAAAACCTTTTACAAAATATTAGGCGAAATATATTCTAATTCAAACAATTATAATATATGAGTATTTTAAATTTTTTAATAGGCCTCGAATTTGAATCACCATCAACAGAGTTTAATTAAGTTTTTATACACACTATTTTTAATTACGAGGAAGGAATATGCAACCAAGTGACATCTAAAATATAATTATACAAGTTTTGCTTTTATCCGAGTCTGTAATTGTAAAAATTGGAGCAAAACAAACAAAAACACAATGCATGTACAATTTCCACAAATGTTGCATAGACCTTTTGCATCTCCATTTAGATTGCTTTAAACATCAAGAACCGCATTACAGTCGTATACAGCCAAGAAAAACCAAAAACAAAATGGATAACTTCTGCCCTGCCTCCATGTGACCCTCCTCCAGCCCTGTCCTCAGCCCATGGACTTTAAAGTTTAAGGTTTCTTGAAAAATAAGGTCTGCCACAGATCTCACCCAAATTTGGATTCGCTCTGAGCTATAATAATGACAGCGTGGTACGCCATGTACAAGTTGGATAAACGGATATATTAAATACCTATATACGTATTTATCAAAAAAACAGGAATTGTAATAATAAATAGGATTTACAAGTGATTTTTTTTACTTCTACATTTTTATATGCCAGGAAGTAGCCATAAATTAATTACATAAATTGCAAAATATCTTATTGAGGGGTATTTTTTGATTTTTGACCCCCTAAAAGGAATTTAAATGGAAGTATCAAATACATATCTTCTGGTTTAATCATTATTGTGCCCTAATAACGGTCAAATACTAACATTTAATCTTATTTGTATATTGCAACTTTTTTTCCATAAAAAAGAAGAAAAATGGGCCGTTTATCAATTGGTAGTTAGAGAATTTTTCCAGACTGTTATTCAAAATGTTCTTCATTTAACAGAAGAAGTTGAATCACAGCTTTACAAGAGCTAATTGGAGTTGAACAAATGAACGTTCGGAATGCTAATCAGGAGCAAAGGAAGTATGTCGTTAATAGTCGGTAAATATGAAAGAATATAGCCTGAAATAGATAATTCGATTGGTCGTTTTTTTTATAGTAGACATTTTTTTTTGTTCCTTTGAGATCTGGATTAAGTGGGGTTATTGATAGTTGACAAAAGAACATATTGTACATAATGAATACTATATTTTACTGCTTCTTTTCCTCTTATTAGTGTTTTGAACGTTGATTGCTATACGATTGATAAACCAACTACCAAACGACTATAGGATATTTATTCGGTTAATTTTTGAAGGAAAGGTTTGCTATGAAGTATATGTAACGACGTGCATACTAATTCAAAATGAATTGGTTCCCTTTTGAGCATCAAAAATTAACCGTATTTATTTATATGACCATTTTGCTACTATATTTTGAATAGTCGAACAACTTTTTTTATTTGCGAGGACATGTTATCTGTTTACATCATATCCAAAGCAGTTCAAGGATATTTTATAGATTTGTAAAATGTCCGATTTTATATGGACTAAAACAGTTTTCAAGGTGTAAAAAGAGGACATGTTTCTTTACAAGAGAACGTTTGTATCACTAATTTAATGTGCTGTAGGGATTTTCTGTAATAATAAAAACATAAAAGTAAATTGAAAAAAAAAAAAAATAGAGAATCTTATTTTTTATTTTTGTTAAAAAAATCAAAGATAATCAACAAACATTATAATTTAATCTCTTATTTTACTAATTTCAAAATATTTTCATTTTCTCCTACAAGTGACACTAATTGGGGACCATTCAGTTTTTTTGTTATTCAAAATATGTACACATACACAGTTTAATCATTGTAAACGCTCAAAAAGTGGGGTTTTCATCACCCACTCCCCTCTTTCCCTTTTTTTACGCTGCCCTTGACATTTAAACTGTAGCCAAATATATTTTTGTCGTCGAAGTAATCAATCATGATTATTGAATTTGAAAAAGTGTCGCAGATATAGGACACGAGCGTTGTATAAGTACTTCATTTATATACCCGAAGATAGTGGTGCCACCTTGCGTTTACTATTGTTTATTTGGAGATGTCTACTTCTTTTTTTATTACAAGGGTTCTAGGTAATTTTGCCGCAACCCATCTCGTTGCCCTTCATTTTGCCGCATTTATATTTTCCTCTAGTAATTTCGTCCTCGGAGGTTATGTCATATAATTGCAGCCTTTTTATGTTTTTATATTAAAGGTTCGAACTTAACTTTTAAAACATTCATTTCTTTCTTTCAATGGGCTTTTGTACATTTTTACAAAACACAACTAAAATCTTGACTATTACTATTAAGTCACAAATCAATTAGTCATTTCGAAATAAACACATGATCCCCCATCTATGATTCCTTACTCCTACGTCAATATAAACCCTATTCCTTCTTTTTTTCCTGGCTATTTTCCTTCTTTTCCTTCTTCATCATAGCTGATGTGCAATATTAGAGACTAAAGGTAATGTTCGAATCCATAAAAGAAAAACATAAACAGGGGGGGGGGATGTATCATTTGGCAAAATCTCCAAGAGGCGAAAATATATCTAGCAAACTACTGACTACCATTAAAACAATACATTTACACCATCTTTTTCATGTATACTAGATGGGGCTTCTATTTAACAACCAGTACGACATAAAAATTCAATATAGTCGCCTTAAGCCTCAATAACGGCGTCGACTCACCCCTGAAACAGTTTTAATGACAGTCTCCCTTGGCAGTATCCAAAATTCCTTCCGCATCATGGACATCTGCTCGAATTTTGTACTGTAGGAGAATAAGTTGGCGTGTAGCTCTCCTACGCCCTACAGAAAGAAGTATATGCGTCCAGAGGTCTAGTGAGATTAGACACCAAATACTGTGTCCAACAAAAAAGAATTCAGACAACCAGGTCAATATTTTCTTTGGAGTGAGGGTAAGATCAGAGTCACAATCATCTCCAGACTCTTCCAGTTCCTTTCAAAAGATCTGTCCAGATTTAAGAAGTTTATAAACTTGACATTGTCTCTTCCGGCGGTGAATGCAGTAAAGACACTCTGCCTTTCCCACAATTGTGGAATAAAAAATATGTTGAACGCAAAACGCTTTTTTCTACCCGTGAAAACAACCAACAGCGTCCAATCTGTGGCTATTGCAGGCGGCTAATTCTCGTTGTTAAACAATGGACGCATACGGTAAGGTTTTTTTTAGTTCTTTTGATTTTTGATATTAAATTTTTAATTGAAGGTTTTAACATTTCATTTCCATTTCTATAAATTAGATATTTTCTCATAAGTTTCTGTCCTGGATTTGTATCTATGGATACACATAAATACTTTAGTATTAACAAGACCTTTTAACTACTTCTCTATAAGTATGTTGTTCCGTTTTCAGAAAAATGTTTTACTCAAAATGATTATGTAGTTATATTACTTTAGTAATCATAAGAAAAATAAATAATTATTTTATGATGTTTCAACTTCCCAAAGTATTCCACTTACTCATTACCTTCTTTGCCGCAATATGTAAGAACTACCGGGTTAAGAAACATGAACTGAGGTTATATACATAGTAATGTCATTATTCCATCAATATGCTATCCATCTAGGTATATATCAATAAAAATTCCTTCTACTTTTATTCAGATTCAGTTGTAAAGAGACTTAATAACTGATTCCATTAGACACTGCTTGGAATTATATTTAAAATATTTGACCTTTAGATACATACATACAATACTTCTAAAGCTATGAGCATGTAGAAAGAACGCAAAGGTATTTTTTGTAATTGGCAAATATATATATTATATGGAATTTTAATTTAGAAGTGGTCATTGTTGTTACAAACTTAAATAATACAGACTAGATGAATGATGTCATGAATATTTATTTTCTTCCACCTTCATAATTTTTTTTCTATTCCCCTCTAGCTCTGCAACGCGGGCAGGCACCTCTGCTAGTACATATATATCTAATAAACCACTTTATATCCGTAATTATATAACCGTGTTGATAAATTTCAGAGGCTAAGCCCCCCTAAATGATGAAAACTAGTACCACCCTGGTTCAGACCATAAGTATTGTTTAACTTCCAGCACAAAGTAACTGCAGATGCACGATGCTAGTATTGCAACAAATTTCAATAGCATTTTAGACGATAAATATAACTGAAAGCAATATTAAATATAAAAAATTATAGCTCAAAGTAAAGTTTATAACATAAGAAAATGATACCATGGACTAATTTGAATTTTTCGACATAAATTTAACATCATTTCATATAGTGTTTAAAATTTGATATCCTGTCGGGTTTTTATTCGATAGAGAGTGCCCTAGTGTATATTCTTGTACATCAAATAGTTCCTATAGAGAAATATATACATAGAAACGACAAATGGATTTCAATAGGTAGTGAGGTGTCAGTGAACCCCTAAGGGTCCCTTAAAGGTTTTTTTGTTGTTGTTTGTGGGGGGGGAATAACTTTATTTTGACTTACGAGCTCCGTCAAGGGACGAATTATACTCGTGTGTCAAAGTATTGCAGTAAATTATTATATATCTGGGGTATAAGAATTTCAAAATTGACTAAAGAAAAGAAGTGGATTAGTTCATTCTTTTTATACTGTCAGATACCGAAGGGTCCATTAAAATATAAAACCTTTGAATTTTAAACTTCAACAAGACATAATTTATTTATTAACAATAGAATTTAATCAAAATTAATATTATTTATAGATGTGTGTTTGAGGTTTCTTCATTTTAAAATGTAGATGCCCCAAGTGGATATGATGGCTTCCGGGTAGCAGTGGAAGGGCTGGGCCCCTCTGTGGATGTAGTCATCTGTAATGGCGTTCCAATGCTGGAGGATAAGGACTTTGAGGTCCTCAGTGTTTGGATGACAGACACTCCAGGCATTCCCTTCAACATTCACCCAAAAGTTGTAGTCGAGGGGGTTGGCATGAGGACTGTAGGGGGACCAAAATTGTCAAAAAAGAGTTCAAAAGTACTTAAAAGAGTCTTATAACGCAAGAGATAGATTTCTTTCATTCAGACTTCAATGGACCACCCAGTATATTATGATAACTCTGGAGTATATGAATTTCAATATTAACCAAAGAAAATCACTTTTTATTATGCTCTCCGACACAATGAGAGTTGAATATCATTTCTTGCGTTGGAATTGCCAATTACATTAATATGAAAAAAAAATAGATGTGAAGTCATACATATACTCTTATTGACAGCTTATCATTTTATCTTTGCTAAATAAGTCACATATTTTGTTCCCCATATTTATTTATTTCTTCATGCTTAACTCGATTAGGAATTATGAAAAACTTGTTTGTTAAATGTTTAGGCAAGGATAACTAATATTCAAATTGGAATTAACGAGTAAACTTATGGATTACCTCGATTTTGAAAATTATTCAAAAGAACACTTCTTCAAGAATTATTAATCTTCTTGTGACAACAAAACTTGATAATTTTTGCATAGAAACTTTTTTTGAAAGAAGCTCTCAATTAGGATTTGGCTTCAATTTTGTTTTCCCTCATATAACACCTTGAAAATTATACTAGTAATATATCAATAAAAAAAATGGTTTTAGCACTTTTTGGATGACACATTTATATGCAACAAAAGAATCACATAAGTAAGCATATCCCTATTTTTTTCTGTTCAATAATCCACTCATAATAATCAATGGATCAATCATTATTATACCTTTGTATTAGCAATTTAAATTAAAGTTTTTGAACCAAAAAATTGTCAAACTGCAGATCTGAAAATTCATGTATCAAATATTATATCTATGGAGTTTTAATATTTATTTTTTGTTTATTCTTAAATAGCAAATCAATAAAATTAAGTATTAGACAGAATATACATACATATATTTAGCTAGCGAAGGAAAAGGTATTCAACTTCTTTTTACAGACACTATACACTGCTGGATTTGAGACTTGTTTGTAAAAATAGAAAACGTCAATAATTTGTCTCAGAGATTAGAGAATGGTTTTCTTCGTTTTGATCTATTTTAACTTGGTTTTGAAGATATTGTAGTCTCATTATATGTCTTTCAATATTGAATAAAAAATCTACGATCCTTTGGCTACTTTGTATAGCAAGTCTGATTTCAATAAAATTTAATAACTGATCTAATAATAGTCGAATAGAGAAAAATGGTTGTAGAAGTTTTCGTACTGGAAAGTATTGCCCCCATAAATATATATTATAGCAAATATATTATCACATGTAACTTTAGGTTTAAAATGGGACCCCTTTATTAAAAGTCATTTGTAATGCACTTTTGTATTTATTTTGGAAATATATCATGTTTCAATTCCTCCAAAAGTGAGGTGGGCTTCGTATCCCTGACAGGTTTATGGAGCTTTTACACAGAGTTGGAGTAACAAAATTCCTAAAAGTTGATGTAGCAACACTGACTGTGTTTTATTCAAATGTAATTGTTTCTGTTCTGTCACACCGGTACACCGATAAAAAAAGGTATTGAATTTATCATAATAAGAAACATCATTCATTTAATGCGAATGCTATACATCCAAACTGAATTAAAATCTCCTTATTTCAAGTTATTGTCTGTAAATTAATGAATTATAAAGGACTTCAAGTGAAGTAAGACATATTGGTGCGAAAATACGTTTATGTAATAATGTATGTATCAGGGCGAAACTTCCAAGGCGAAAACGAAAAATCATCGGGAAAAAAAAGCATTTAATAGATTAAAAAAATCAATTTAATGAGTATTTCTATCCTGGTATATGTAAGTAAAAAAAAAATGATGCAAAGCTAACAAAGATAGAAACGAGCCTATACACATTAAATTAAAAGTGCCAATTACTATCTGTAGTCATAATTAGAGGTAATTTGTATTCTAGCCAAAATGACAGACTTTGTCATTCATCTGAATATATACATATGTTCAAAAAGAATACATAAAGTATAGTAGACGGCAGAAATTGATCAAAGATAATTATACAAGCTCATAGTTTTTAAGGTACAAAGAGATATAATTGGTAAATTACCCCGTTGTTCGTATAGTTGTAAAAAATATTACCATAAATTTTTTGTAGCTTCAACCTAAGCAGGTTTTTGTATTTTCCAAAGATGTTATGATTATTGCTTAATTCTTGAAGATGGAACATCTAACACATTGGCTGAAAAGTACCGGGCTTCAAATATAATAGTTTTTTTGTTGTTTTTTTTAATTCATCTCATTTTCATTTAGTACCAACCTTCAAAAGACAGCTGAAAAAGTGTTATGGGGACTCTATTCCATAAAGCAAACCATAAAAAATGTATTTCTTTTGTTAAACTCGGGACTTTTCAGCCTGTGTGTTAAGTATGGTGTCCAGTTAAATGATTGTAGTAATAAGGTCGCAAACAAAATCCTGGGAGTAATATCGTTTAAAAATTATTGTTAGTAATTTTATTGCAAGATAATTTTATCGTCTGTAATTTCATTGCAATCTTATCATATTCGGGCAATGAAACTATTGAGAGATATAAAAAAAGGTCCCTAGCAGTTTTCTTGCACTGCCCATAGGCTGAGCTCTATTTTGGGATATGAAAAGGGTCCTTCGATGTTTAGGGAAGCGATGGCAGAAATTTTTTAACTGCTTTTGGGCCCAGCATTTCACCTGCACTTGGGTCGGAGTGTAATATATATCATATTAGAAGGGGTCCTTGATGCTTAGAAACGCAGTGGGGTGGAGTCAAAACTTCCTTGAGGCATATTATTTACATTGCGCAACCTAAAAGCAGGGGTTATATTTTGATATTAGAATGAGTCCATGATGCGGAGGAAAGCGGCTGCAGTTGATTTTTATTTTATTATTTAAGAGTTTGATGGCCCGAATATAACCATTAAGTACATCTAAAATCTGTCATTTTATGCATAATAAAGAGTAATACTCAGGATTTGTTGAAGAACTAGAATGTAGGTTCTAGTATACACGCTCGAGACTAAAAAAACCTTCATTTGGTTCAAAAATTCCTACATACATACGGATAAACTTTGCTATATTGATATATATTTAAGTGCCCGAAAGACTGTTTATAATGTGAAAAAAGTTGGGGACATTGAAGGGAAGGAGGCTAGTATCAGGCTATCATCCAATCAAACTTGCATAAAATTATATATATTTTTCTTTAATGTTCCTTTAATTGGTTCGATGGAGTTGCAATAATTAAGTATAAGTAAATAGTGTTACATTTACTCCATCTAAACAAGGATTTTTTTTTTGTGAAATTTATATACATAAAGTATTTTTCTTTTTCTAGGAATCACCTGGGTGCGAACGTACATATACTGAAGACAAGAGAATAATAACTTCTCTCGAGCATGTTGTTCATGAGCTCCGGCGATTCCATATAAATTATTAATTTCTAAGATAAGGCAATGGGCTACCATGGTAATCCACTTGATTTTTTCTACTTGCCTCATATTCAGATAGAATAATGTAACTAGAAAACTTAAGGAAGTGTGGAGTAAATAAAGGGAGCTTTTGGCCAGCCCTGGAATTGAAATAGATATCTACTACAGTGGACGAGGTAAAACCGTGGAGTTGACTATAAATTAATCTGGATTAGTTTAGGGTAAATATTTTCCCATATAAGGTTGCATTATTAAAAATAAAGACATTTCTGGTTAATAAACAATAATAATAAAACTTTCAAAAGTTTACAGTTGTAAGTATGGAGGCGAAAAGCAAATGGTGTCTGATTTGATCGTTGAGCGTTGATTAGATCATAAAGGGCGTGCAGTACCACTGGAGTATTATTTAAAAGATTAAAAGCATGATGAGCTCAAATCATAGTCCTGTGAGGTACCCTTGGAGCAGGAGACGCCGGAAAATTGGGATCATTGAGGACGTGGTCACTACGATCACTAGAATTGCAGCCAAGTGGATGAGACAGCATGCCAAGGCTCTCATTATCACTGATTGAATTCTAAGAAGGTAATTGTAGAATATGAGGAAGGTTTTTTATGTAAAACGACATCAGCAACTGCATTCAACAGCAGCTAAAACCAATCGGGATCAATAGAGGCCATAAATTGTTGACTTGGATAAAACATTAAAGTTCTATATTTTGGATCCCCAGACTATTTCAAAATCGACTATTCCATTTTGAGCATAGTCGATAAGAGCCCCTGTGCTAACTCTCACGGAAATTTGGATTACCTCAAGCCCTCTGTCGATCAGCAGTGGACGAACATGTCAGAGCCCTTCAGCTGCTGCGCCCTTAAGCTCAGGTTGGAGGCAACGGTAGCAGCCAAAAGAATCATTTTGAAAAATAGAAAGATATATCACTACTGAAGTATTTGATAAAGCCTCAATGTTATAATCTTTTTCATTCTTGCAAAAGTTTACACTATATATTCGTTATCAAAAACTCCACAACTTTACATAGTACACTGCCCATCAGTAAGTTCTGAGTCTCTTTTCAAATGAAGATTATTTTAATAGTATCGATAGTACAGTATAGAATAGAGAAATAGCTGAAAGTTTCGGAGATAGTTTTGTATGAATTAATATTTTTGTAGGAGTTATTTTTTAGAAAAATAAAAAACATTAAAGTGCAATAAGCCAACTGTGTAAAAATTTAGTTTCCACCCCGTACATATACATTTTGGATGATTGATGTAGTTATTTTTGGCACAAAATGGATATATCTTTTATATAATTATAAATATTTGCAGACACATATTATTTTCTTTATGGGTCTTCTTTCTGTATGAGAAAAATTCGTTGTTTATTCTTCTTTAAAAGAAGGTAGTCAAGAGGAACAACAGGAAGACAAAAGAAGGATTTACACAATATGAAGGTCATCTTTTTTCATAGCCATGAATGTATTTATTAGGCATAAACTAACCTTTCTAACCCCCTCTTTCTCTTTCCTCATTCTATGAATAGTGCAAATTCCGGTCTCGTAAAATGAAGGAGAAGAAGTAAACTTCCACTCCCTGATGTAAAATAAAATGAAGACGATGATTACTTTAGCCTAAGATTGCAAAAGTTGATGAAGGCAATATTATGTAGTAATTATAGAAAGTATAATGATATTTCAGACATGACGTCATAAAATCCATATGAAGTATTCTGTAAACATTGGTATGATGTCATTGTGCAGGGTGAGCTCAATTTTATTTAAGTAGTAAAAAGAAGTCCCAATTGAATATAGATTATGTTTTTGCACCTATTTTTTTAGTCTATAGGATTATGGGATTTTATTCCAACTTGATATGAAGATTATATATGGTCACAGTAAGAAGCCTTTAATTTTTGAGACGTCAAGGTTAAGCTAAAACCAGACACAAAAAATTCACACTTTGGAACAAATTGAAATTGATGATTCAATTTGATTTTATTGCAGACGTTTTCCGCACAACAGAGTACCCATTCTAGTTTTTAATGATTCTTTATTATTATTATTAACGCTTATATCCTTGCCAATCAAAACATTGCTTAACGCACAGTCCAACTCGACAATTTCCATGATTTACGACCATGGGATTTTCAGAGTGTGGTGCATCTTTGACATCTATAATCTCAGAGCGGAATCCACGAAACCAAAATACAACGTGATTGTCTGTTACAGTATCAGTACCAGAACTTTTCAATCAGTGGACTAGATTTTTCTCCTTGTTCTAAAAAAAACTACAAAATACGGCGTATTTATCATAGTCGGTATACATCTTTAACGCGTACTTAAGCAATATTAAAACCCTCTGAAAGGTGTATTATTTTTTACAAGAAATCTTATCTTTGTACAACCATCCAGTATAAACCGATGGCACTTATACAACGTGAGAGGCACATTACTAAAGCCATACATTGGAAAATAGTGGACTTCTTTTTACTACACTTATTATGATGGACCACAATAATTATCCTACTCTTATGGCAAACTTTATTTCCTCTCTCAGCCTTTCCTCACCCCAAAAATGTACTTTTGATTTTTTGTTGATTACGTTATTGTAGCCAACAATTAGATTATTATTTACTTTATAGTAAGAATATAGATGTTCACAACTGAACTGTAAATAATTACTTTGAGTTCATCAAATCAAAGTTCAAAACACTGATAAGAACCATGACGACATGAATAGAAAAATCAACTGATTAATAATAAATACACAAGAATGGTTGATCCATTGAGTAGTCAAGTTAATTCTTTTTAAGTAATGAACATGCCCCTAATATTAATAAGTATCGAGCCCAACAGTAGGAAAGAGTGACGTTATTGGCTAACAATAAAATAACTTTTAGAGGACTTTTATATCTTTATCATTTTGAAAGAGGTTTTGAGAAATGCAATGGATATCACAACGTATTTTGAAACAACATTAGGCATAGCTGTTGAATTTCAAGGTGTCCTTAATCTCTGTCGAATAGTAATTATACAATAATTCTGGTCTAGAGGTCACTTGATTAAAGCGTATCATCTCATTTGGCAGCCATATCCAGTTCCCACATGGGAATTTCGTCACATAGAAACTGTAGTAAGTGATTAATTATTTTTTATTTGGATATTCCCACTTGAAGAATTAAATATGTAATAATGATAACAGCATTGGGAAATAAATATTAAAAAAAAACATCTAAGCAAATATTAATCCGAATTGAGTAAATATTAGTATAATAACAAAGATAGAATGTATACCTAGATAATTATATCTCCAAGACATGATTGCATATAATTATTTTGTGTCTTCACCCCATATACACGCACAGGCTTCTTTGTAACAGTTATTTTCATCATCAAAAGCATTAATCACTCTGTCCCGTCCAATTATATGTATATTAAGATTATTAGACTCTTATTGAATTGTACCCTAATTATGGTCATTTCCTTGTTGATATCCAAAGTAACTATAATATGTTTTGTGAGGCAATGTTATTTCCTATTAGAACATAATTTGCATTCTTATATTCAAAAGGTGCATTTAAATAGTTTTATTTACCGTGTATTCGATCCGAACCTGGACATTATATATCCAAACAAACAATTATGTTTGTACCAAGTGCCAGAAGAAGTTCCGCTCACCAATTTTGAAAGTAAAAGGCCAATACGAAGAAAAATTAGTTGTTAAACGTTGACTGACCAAATAACGTATACCAAATGACAAATAATTTTTTTTAGAGGCTGAATTTGAGTAAGTGTTTTTCTTAGATAACAATTTTTTTTTTTTTTTTTGTAGAAGTTGATTTTGAACATCTCTTTTCTTTGGAAAAGAGATGTTCAAAATAATATTTTTGAGGCTTCTTACATTTGAAATTTAATCTCCAAAAGCAATAAATATATATAGTATTGAAAATAAAAATTATTATTTGAGAGGGGCTACAGCCCCTCTAGCCATCCCGTAAGGACGCCCTTGGTGACCAACCGTCTTTGTTTACATCGACATATTCTCTCTTTTTACATTTTTTCCAGAGGACGAATTTTTTTATAGATTAATAAAATGTAGGTTATTTATGGGTTAAGTCGATTTTCAGGATGTAAAAAAAAAAAAAGATGTCTCGGCTAAAGTGGAAAGTTGGTGTTATTTATTTAATATACGATTAGGATTTTCTATCATAATAAAAAATATGAAATTAAAGTGATTTAAATCAAGAATCTAAGAGTAATCTTAAATTTTACTAATTTCAAAATATTTACCCGGTTCCGCTCTAAAACAAACACTAATTGGGTCACATTTCCTTTTTTTGAAATAAAAATATGGGCATAGGACAACCTCGTGATATGATAAGTCTTAATTCTAGAAAAAAGAAGTAATCATGCCCCCCCCCTGTTGTGCAGCCCCTGAATTATAATCTGCAAAGATATAGATCAAAAAAATATATAATCTAAAAAGTAATTTGTATTTTATTAGTACTTTGTGTTAAAAACCTAGATCTTTGAACTGTTTTTGAATGTAATTAATACTTTGATCTCATAAAAGTAAAATTACTTCAACTAATATGTAACCAAGATTAAACCTAAAAAAAGTTTTGCTCCTAGTTTGGTCTAAATTGGCCTATAATTAAGCTAAGGAGATCCTAAACAGAATACATTTTCAGATCTTAGTTGGGAGTAATTTAAGTCTAGTTTTTTAAACTTTTTTTTTTAATCCCTTTCACTAAACATTCATTGAAAAAACAATTAGTTGATGACCTTGATAACCTCACAGAGCCCTAGACAATGTATTGCGATTCCCCGATTGAGAATTACAGGTCTAGACGAGTTATTTGACTTTAAATCATAGATAGCTACATATAATTTGTTTCATATCTGTAGTTTGACTCTGGAATCCATCATTTAAGTGACCTTTAAGGAGTAATGAACAATGATGCATTTACCTGTCGTCATATATATATATATACTCAATTATATAAAATGCAATTATGATATAGATGTATGAATTCGTAGTTTTTCCTATGTATTGCAAACTCCGAAACGGCATTGAACTCTAGGCTACTAGGCACTGACTTGAATAATAATGATAAAAAGACATATTTCACAAGGGATTCAAGGAAAATAGAATATGTAATACATAGATTATTTATTATGATTCGTTGATTGCTGTTTTACATACATATATAAGTATATAATTATTATGACAAATCCTTGGTTGCTATAATTAATCAGTTCAAATTTGAATAATGATCCTTCTTTCTATTTTATAATTTGTAAGGTTACATCGGTACTCTTTAATATTGTGTACGTCCTTATTTGTTCGGTTCAGTCCATTCTCAGGACCGGTTCTATTAGTCCTTCGGATTGTCAGTACTAGAACTGACTTAAAAAAAAAAAAAAACATAAAATAATGTTCATCAAGGATCAAACTTTATAAGTTTGTAGCACTGAACTGGACAAGACCCAGAGATAACTGGGCGAGACTGCAGATCTGGGATAAATAAAGACTGTTACAATACTATCCCTGACCCATGTTTGGTCCTTTCCTTGTTTTTTGTAGTAGAAAACGTTCCAAACTCTTTAGAGCACCCTGTAAAAAGAATAATTTTCACTAATATTGTCAATATGACATGAGCAAATAAAAAAAACATATTAATATATATTAAGTTGTTGTAATAAACAAATAAATATACAAACTGTAAATAACGCAAGATGGCGTCACTATCTTTAGGTATGTAAACTAAACTACTAATAAGTTTACAACGCTCATACCTATAAAAATAAAGAAACATACCGTGATGATGAAGTTGACAGAAATAAAGTTTAGTTGACCATAACATTGTAATTGTAGTAGTTATTTATGGGTATGTTAATAACATAGAGGGTGCTTCAAGTATTTTTATGATCCTCACTGTATTTTTTGTATATTTTTAATTATGGAACTCTTCAGTTTTTATACCCTATCAGATCTGAAATGATTGATGCATACAAAGTAGGTATCCAAAGCTTGAAGTTGCATGACAAAAATGTATTTTTTATTGAATCAAGGAAAAACAACTCAAAACCAATTTGTGATATGTTTAAATACTATATTTAGCTACATTTTTTATTCAATATGTGCTCCTTTTATAATCAATAATATCTATGACACGTGGGGGAACAGATTGACAACTCTTGACGATGAAAGCTGTGGCCATGGCGTACCAGGCTGTTATGATGGCAATTCTAAGCGAATCATAATTTGGAAGAGAGGTGTAGCAGACGTTATTCTCCATGACACCCTAAACTTCAAAGTCCAGGGAGTTGAGGTCAGAGCTGGAGGAGTGCTGCATGTAGGCAGACCAGAAGTCAGCCATTTTGTTGCTACAAAAGTTTGATTCTTTTTGACAGTATGCAATCGTTATGGACTTATTGATTTGCAGGCAGTTCGGATGGAAATACCAACGGTCTCTGTAGTCTTCTAGGGACTGGCTGTAGTTTGGTTGCATAATGAAACTATTTTATTAAAATCAACCGGGGAAAAATCATTATGATATGCTTCTTCATGTTTTGGATCCCCACTCTGTAAATTACTATATTTCCATTGTTTTGGTCCACTAATTTTCGTGTTCAAAAATTTCCCTGGTTTTTACCCAGCGTGAGCACTTTTTTTTATTCATTATGAACTATGTATATTTGATCCTTGATGCTCTAAATTGATTGATGATGACGTCAGTAGCCGATATTTTTAATGATTTCGTTTAGAAAGATTATTCGATAGTGCGACTTTGATCTACAACTCTAACTCGTAACTAAGTTTTCGGATGGGATGTCGAAATTTCGGACTGTTAAATCCTAATTATTTGCAAAATACATAAATTAGACAGAGTATTTTTACAACAGCAAACAAAGGAATAAATATATAAGCTAATTGTTTTAGTGATTTAACTTTAAATGAGTTTAGTAATTGCACTTTATTTCACATTAGTTGATCTCCCTTGCTTTTAAAATTTTCAAAAAGATCAAATGTATGTACCTTATACTGTATATACAAAAGATGAAAAGGCCTTGAATCATATTGAAGATGTTTCATTCCAAAATGGAGGTATAATACATTGTCGGAATGAGTCAACTGATTAGAATACATAAGGAAACGCATCAAATTCAAGATTATTTAAAGACGTTTGATTTTCAAAAGTAATAACAGAAGTTTTACACACAATTAGTCTCTTTTTCTATAAGGGATTCAAATCAATTTTCGCCCATTTTACACCTTAATGAGTCCAAACTAAATATGGTTACACTATTAATTACTTTGTTGAAAAATATTCATCTATCATATATAGTAATATTTATTGAATTGCTACCTATAAGTAAGTAAGCTTTTGAAAAAAGATTCAATTTCTAAAAAGTGTGATGACCTTCGATACACCTTTAAAAAAAAAACCAATAAGGAGATTTTAATTTATTAGTCAATATACATAAATGAAATTATTTATTGAGTTTATATCCTTGAAATATGATTAAGTGATTATCTGTACTTCTATGCTGCATGCAGATTTGTAACCCATTGAAACGGATTTTTATATTATATTTGAAAAGTGCACTTTTTTTATTAGTGCTCAAAATCGGCATACAAAAAAAGAGTCGTCTAGGCTTTTGTTGTGTCGGTCTTTATTTAGGACTGCGGTCCAGTTTAGTCCCACTTGTTTGTCAATAAAGAAAGTAAAACCCACCCTTCGTGAAGTCATTGAGGGTGTTTTCTTTTTTTATTATTCCATTATATAATAAAATAAGTAATCAAATTTTTTTAATTAGTAATGCTTGAATAGGATTTATTTTTTTTGGAGGGAGAGTCTTATTTATATAAAGCAAAATTTCATAAAAATCGAAATTTTAATATTAGAGACTATATTTGCAAAAATATATATATATTACTGCAACTATAAAAAGTCTGGGGCTAATGGCCCTTGGCCCACACGGTTCTGGCACAATCGTATCAGACACTGTAGCATGGGTTATAATTAATAGGAGTCTTTAAAATATCACAAGTATCTACAATATATATAGTTGCCTGGCAGGTGCATTTATTCAAAAATGGCAACTGGGCCCCTTTCAGCACTAGCATAAGTATATATACATACTATTTCATTCAGAAAAATTATTGATCGAAAGAATTGGAATGCACATTGTAAATATGTATTATTAACCAGGCCTATACATAAAACAAAGGACTGCAATGCACAAACTTTCTTTCAAAAATAATATTTATTATATTCATCCGGTTATAGATACAAAATGGTTTTTAAATGATGTTATAAAACATGTCTGACAGTCTGATTTATTTATGATACTCATTCAAAGTTATGTTTACGCCTACACAGCAAAGGAAAGCTTGACAGAGTGTTTCTATGAAGGTGTATTTATATAATATGATATCCTCATAATCACCCTAATATGCATTACTATACTAGTCATGGATCTTGGGTATATAGTAGAGCCGAAAAATCGATTCCAGTGATATATAATAGAGAATACACTTTAAAAGACAAGAACTGAAATGCATTTATGAAAAACTGTATCGAGTTGTAAATTATAAAACGCAGCCTCTCATGATTAGTCCTGGTCCATTTGTGGATCTAGTCAATTTGAAAAGGGAACTTATGAATTTATAGAAAGGAGAATAATTATAAAAATATTTTTTTACCGCTTCTGACATCGAGAAGGGAAAAATAATTTGCATAAAGAACCGAAACTACACGGATCTGAATAGAGAGTCAAAAGTCCATTATTACCTTACGTCCAGACTTTTTCAATTTAAAGATATTTGACAAGAGTAAATGTTAAAGGGAAACCTTCGAATATATAATACTGAGAATAATAATTCTAGTTGTACGGATTCCGACATTTCAGGCGATTCCGGTACCTTCTTTAAGGAGGGTTCCGTTATCGACTTATTTATTATGTATAAAAGAGTTACATACTCAAATAACAAAATGATTTACTTTATTAAATATTTAATTTTTGTTGATTAAGTCTAGGCAAGATCAATTCTAACTAGTTTTAAATACTTATAATTTAAAATTTAGCAAAAAAAATTCTTGGTCGGCTCATATATTACCCCGCTACTTAATATTATTTCCACTTTTAATGGATGCAATAGAGCGTGATAAGTATTAAACAGGTAAGAAAAAGTAGACTTACACCTAGATTAGTCTATGCTTTTATCCTCACCTCCTTTTATGATTTGATCATTTGGTAATAATAGCATATAAAATATTGTAAAAAAAAAATCTTACATAATAATGTATATAAATAAGTAAACAAAAGTAAGTATAATTGGAATTGGCAGTATTGAGCCAATTTTGATAACTGATTACGATTTTTTTTTAATACTAATTCTTGCCGATTCTGATGTATCAGTAGACCCCTAATTATGATAATATTATTATTTTTCTCGGTTCTCTCACGAAGAACCGAAAAATGTTGTATATTTGGCCCTTCCACCGATAATTGCAAAAATAATGGAAATTATCCGAATAATTTTAAAAAAGAAGCAAAATATCCTCATAACCTTACCTCATTAACACAAAAATACCCTATATATTTTGTTGTCTGCTGTCGATTAACTCGTCCCACTCGATAAATTTGGGCTATTTCATAATTTATCGAGTTTATTATGTTATACTATACTTATGCTCTGTTTCCAAAATGACAGAAATACAATTTCTTGTTTATCTTTGGTCGTATATGGACCATTTTATTATTTCTATGAAAAAGAGTTGGCTATCATATAAAAATACAAATGTCAATGGCTATGCGTTGAACCAAATATTACTACGCAATATTACAAATTATAACACTATAATAAAATACTATTATAGGATTGAAATATTATTAAATATATAAATATTCGTATTTAATTAGTTTAAAAAATGTGTAAAAATAATTTAGCAATAACAGTCTGCGAGTACTTAATAGATAAATAGCATTATAAATTAGTATTATTGCTTATTTGGCTAACTACTAAATGATTTTGAGCTTTTCTTCTGGGTTTTTGGGGAAAGGTTGCGTGATACAATAAAGGTAACGAAATCCATCACTATATTAATTGTGCGACATAGCTTAATGAACCACAGAACCGGGAGAAAGTATTCTCTTGAACTAAATGTACGTAGGTTCGATTTCTGTATCGATCCAAGAAAAGAAAATATACCTTATGGCAGATGGAGTAATTGTAATAATATAATATTTACTTATTCTTAATAATTGCAACTTCATCTGACCAATTAAAAAAACATAAAAAATAAATCAATTAAGACCCGAAATTTATTACAATATTTTACTTAAGGCATTTTTAGTCATTGCAGAAAATTTATAATATGTATGTGTCTTCCTTGGAAAATAAAGGATCGTTTACAATTGAGTTTGCCTATGAATTCATAGATGACCAAAAAATATATAAATAGTTTCTATAATTTAATAAGAGATTCATATTATATAAGTTTGTGTTATAATGAGATGATGTGTCTTAAATGCACTTTGACTTGTCATGAGTCAAATAAGGAAATGTTTTAATCTTTCAGCGGATATATGAGTAACTATTTGAAACAGCAAAGTTGATGGTCATTCATCCATCTACATATATCTCGATAGATTAGAAGGATGTGTTGTTCTCTTCTAAATGTTCAAGTATTTTGTGTTCCAACCCTCCCTATTCAAGATGACTTTTATGAATCTAGACGCTTTAACACGTATCAGAGTTTTAAAAGTTGTTAAACATGATACTATATTATTGCTAAGGTCTGAACGATGATGATACCTTACAATAATACAAATATACATCGTACACTGCTAATTTTTTTTGTTGGAAGTCGTTTTTGTTTTTTTGCTTATTTTCCCTTTCTAAGTGTTTTGAACGTTGTTGATTGATTAAGTAATTACAATTAGCTTTTGTAAAGCTGTGAACCATTCCTAACAGATATTGAACAAAATTTCATAATAAAGTAGAGTTGGCTAACTACCAACAGATTTTTGTGCTTTTTTTGTTGTTTTTTTGGAAGAAAGGTTGCAAAATAAAACCAAGGTAATGATGTGATGAGCTTAATTTAATGATATATAATTAATTAAATGAAACGTTGAATATATTTAAAATGAATAATGACTTGCTTTTGATTATTTCGATGCATGTTACATTTTCGCCTAATTAGTGTTTCTCAGTTACTTGGGTAAAAAAAAGATATTTTAACAGATCGGATATATTTTAAATGATAGTTGTCGTAAAAAATAATTTTTTATAATACTTAATCCATTAACGGCTGTCGTGATCATATGAACAAGGCAATTCTCCATACAATTAATACAATTCCCGCTTAAATCAATCTTCTTAAATTAAAAATATAACGTACTATTATATTTTTATGTTCTAAAAAGATAATATGTGTTAAATTTTAATATTTAGTAATTAATATGTATAATTTCTTACTTAATCTTTGTCTTTCAAAAATACAAGATGTCTTATTTTAGACTTTAGGTTGAATTATTCACAAAGCTTGACCAAATTCACTGAAAAGTATTTGGAATAATTTTATTTTGTAGTACTTTAATATGTCAGAAAAACATTCTGGTGTTTGACAATTTTATGTCGAGAAATGAAATATAATCAGGGGAGTTTGCAGGGTGTTGGTTGGTTGGTTGGTTGGAGGGGCTGTAGCCCCCAATTAAGGAATTTTTGCTTTTTAATAGAAATTTTAATATTTGAAATTTTTTTTCCACCAAAAAAATAAGTTTGTGTAAGTAGTAGTAGATTTTTGAATTTACGACTTCAAAAAAAAAAGACTTTCTGATAAAAAATATGTTAGTAAAGTGAATTATTCAATTTTATAAAATTGAATTCTTATATTGGATAATTCAAAGTAAATATGTAATTATTTCTAGATACATTTAAAAAATACATAAAAACCGAGCATACTGCATGATGAAATTAGTCATTCTTCTCGTATGAAGGAATCGAAGAAATATGTAAATTAGAGTCTTTGAAAAAGAGTAATTTTCAAATAAATAATGATATGTTAATTTTGGTAGGAACATCCAAACGAAATGAAGTTGACTCACGTAATTACAAGTAATTGCCCACATTCTTTTATGTATTTGTATTTGAGTTGATGTTGCTATGAGTTTCATAACTTTATTTATTAAAACAAAACTCCAATGGCTTTAGAGATCAACCAGTTAAAGTTTTGTGTTGTGCTAAAGACATAAATGCAAGATTAGGGTAGTCCAGGCTAGGTAAAAATTGACATAATTATTTTAAGCTGGTACCGGGTGGTCCATCGAAATCTGAACCCAAATGAGTGTACTTAGCCCATAAAGTAACTCCGGACGCGAATATTAGGCATCTGCTATGTATCTATAATAAATATAAGGCCATTTGGGATGCTTGTTGAATGAATACGTAGGGTTGTTTATCGTAAACATTTTTCCAGTGGAAAAAAATTCGGAAACTAACATGGTAATTCTGGCAATTTAAAGAATGTTTTAGGGGAGAGTAGCTTGTCTGTCATGACGTTTCATTAAATCAGCTGCATTTAGCAATTCGGGTAAGGAAATAAACACAATCTCTACTTTGTACCAAATCAGGACATAGGCAGAAATTACTATCTTGTCGATCCTCTATTTTACTCTGAGTCAAAGAGGAACTGTAACCTTATAACCAGTGATGGTAATTGGGAGTATTTCGAGCATGTTAAAAAAAGAAACCGAAAAACAAAAGGACAATTTGGATAATTTTTTGAGGGACAGCAGCTTAGCTATCATGACGTTTCATTAGATCAGCTAGAGTCAGCTGTCAAGAGGGGGGGATAATAAAAAAAAACAGGATATAGACAAAAATTAATCCATTTTCGATCCTCAATTCTGCTCTGAGTGCAACAAGGGCTTACAATTGTAACTCTGCAACAAATCTTTAGAGTTACTCTCCATCTTTTAGGAGCCTTTATACATGTTCAATCCGGTTTACTATACATCAATGGTACCTTGTATTTTGCGATAAAGAAAGTTTACTCCTTGGGAATTAAATGTAGTGACAAGAGCTTAGAAAAAGAAAATGTTATGTTAACCAATCCCAAAAAAACTGGCGACCAAGCAAATGCATCCGATTTCCATTACTACCTCCTCATAATTTATATGTATTACTCTTCATCATTCATGAGAACACACAGTAGTGATTGCTTCATACTTAGATGTTCCCTCCTTTTTTTAGCTCATGCAACCTGTGTTTATTAGTATGGTTTCTGTATGTCTATATAAACATATATACAATTAATCTTCTACAGCCCCGAAGAAAGTCAACATCCCTCCTGATGAGATCGACCATACTTGTGGATAGGGGTTGACCTTTGCGCCTTGCAGCGTACATCATGGAGATGGTTTTGGTGAGAATGGAGTCCGCTTTTAAGGAGTGGATGCCTCCAGGTTAAATAGCAAACATCCAGTCTACCTTCGTTGGAGTTTGACCAAACTCCTTTAGGATAATTTCTTCGACTTTGCTTCTGAATGGAGTTGTCCTATCACACTCAGAAAATATATGTAGCGAGGTCTCCTGCTTCTTGCCACAAAAGGTACATGCCCTGCCTTCTTCGTTCTTTTTGGACTTGTTAGTATAAAGGCTGGAGGAAGCGAGTCTGTATTTGAACTATTTTTTGACTCGAGCTGGTATAGGGGTTCTTCTTTATGTTGTACCAGCTGTATAAAAAATGTTTTTTGCCCTCTTCTCCAAGGCGTTGGATTCTTCTTTTTGTTCTTTCAGAGGTCAGACTTAAAAGGCATATTAATTATGTTATTAATTGATTTGCAGGGAAGAGACTCAAGGGATATGTAAAATGGAGTGAAATGGCCACGTTCATTTGGTATTTCCAGATTCCTTATCACCAATCTTGAGGCAAGCAAAAACGTCTGAGGACGATGTTCTGTTTTTGATTTCAAGAGTTGACCTCTGGAGGTCATTCCTGTGTGGTATAAGAATTATCCTCTACTGTTAATCTCTTGTGTTGAAGTTTGGAGGTTCATCTTGACTTGATGTAGAAGCACCTTTTCATTACAGAATTCCATAACAAAGTCATGTTTTTCCAAAATATATTATCATTTTTGATAAAGCGTCTAGATTCATAAAGTTATCTTTAAAGGGGGGGGGGAGGGATAAAGCACAAAATAGTTTAACATAAAGAAAAATACAACACATCATTCTAATCTATCGAAATATACGTAGATGAATGAATGATCATCGACTTTGCTGTTTCGAATAGTTACTCATATATCCACAGCAATATTAAAACATTTCCTTACTTGATGGTTTTATAAACAAAGAAATTCAATAGGTCAAAATCATTGTTTAATGTAATTACAGCTAATTTATCATTTTACTATACTTTGTCACACAAAATTCATTCAAATTGTTTTTAAAATGCCTTGATTTTTGAAAAAATAATAATTTAATGTTAGAAAAAAAATCTATTATTGTATAATTAAGAAAAGTTAATGAAGATTAAAACTATACCTACATATGCAAAAACAAACTACTATTAAGTAAATAAACTTCATGTAAAAAAAATATATATAGAAGGTGACAAAAAGATTTATTTGGCTGTTTTGCTCAAATAGATAGACAACGAATAGATATTCTGATCTTGTGAAGTTTAATAAAGTTGTTAAATTGTTTGTAATTGTAGATATGTTTCAATCCGAGGGGAAAAAATGAACTTTATTTGATTACATTGAAATTACCACATCTCCAATTACACAGTGGAAAACTCATTTTGCAAAAACGAATTCAAGCCAAAAAAGAAAAATATCTTTGAGTGCAGAATCCAAAACTGATCGCAGTCATCTGAATTCTGAAATATCTGAGATTATAGTGATTCAGGGCCATTATTGTTCAGAGTCCTTTTTACCTTCAAAACAATCTCCAAATTAAAATTAGGATAAATAAAACTTATGTAAAAGGGTTTTTTATGATTAAAAAGGGTTTTTATTGATTTTGTATCTTGTTCTAAACTCGATATGTTTCCCTTTTTAGGCTGAAAAATGATGAAAAACGACACTCTTCTTTAGACTTTTATAACTTATTCACAATACATAGTAATGAAGATTATCATAGCTTTAAACATAGTATAGGATAATAAAATAATAGATAAAACACCATTATTCACTTAAAACCTGAGCAGAAAAGTCCCTGGTTAAACAAAGAAAATACTTCTTTTTTTTTCTTTGAAAATTGACCTTATTCATCAACATAATCCCCATCAACAGCATCACAATCATTTCAGCACAACTCCAACATTTTAATGCTACTTTTATACCTATACCGCTTAATCAGTTGCCTCAACATATTTCTCAGTTTCAGTGATAACCTCTTCATTGGAGCGAAACTTCTTACCGGAATGCATTTTTTATAGGTCTGCGAACAGCCAGTAGTCGCTGGAAGCTAAATCAAGAGAATAAGGTTGATGCAAAGCAATTTGACGTTCAATTCATGTAGTTTTTTTTAGTTTTTTATTCAACGTTCGTTTTATATTTAAAAAGTAATTACGTAAATAAATATACATAATATAGGCATTATAGTTTAAAGTTATTGTTTCATATAAGAACTTTAAAAATTTGTATCAAGGAGGCCATTTGAAAAATAAAACACAAAATCCCCTATTTCAAGCAAGCAGTGTATTCTAATTTTTCCACTGTTTTAACATGTTTGTGACATGTTGCGTTATCCTGATGAAACATCACTTTCTTTTTTTTCAAAATAGAGTCGTTTTTCTTCTTTTGGTACTTCAAAAGCTCTAATAATACTGAATAATTTGACATTTCCCTTCTCAAGGTAGTGTATAAATATTATGCCATTCACATCCCAAAATACTGAGACCATAACCTTTCCAGCTTATGGTTGACCTTTCAGGTGCATAGGACGATTTTTACTAGTTGTTGTTCACTCAGATGATGATCTTTTTTATTCCAAAGTGAAGTGATAGATCAATGTTTCATCCATTATCACATACCGACGCAAGTATTCCTATTCGTTACGTTTAAACATTGGCAAACACTGCTCAGAATCCTCGACAAGTTTTTTTGTTTTTTTGGTCAACAATGAGCAAACGCGCCGCTCATTTTGAATAGAGCTATTTCATAGACAAAAGCTCATACAATATAAAGGCAGGACAGTTTTTTTATGTCTTTACGTTGTCATCTAACTCATACAACTTCAATTTCTGTTAATTCAAAACAATTTTTTGAATTTTTTTTTTATATTTTCTACTGATACCGCCTCATTTTGAAGTCCATTGGTTTCTCTACGACCATGTTTGAAATCAGCAAACCAACGTTCAAGTCCCCATAACACCTTTCAAGCCATTCCTGATATTAAAATGCATGTTTTTCTCATCAAAAAAGGAAGTAAAATTAAAACAAGAAATTGCTTTTGATACATTGATTTGGAAATAACAAAATAGCCTCACACTTAACACACTGATTCACAAAAGTGTGTGAGAAGCCCAGGACTTTTCAGCCCATGTTCTATTTATATTTGAATTTGTTTATTTCCCTTTCAATGTAATATTATTCCTCATCTCGGGACTTCAAAAAATTGACCACTTAATCTCTATAAATTCCTGCTTAAAAAATTATAATTCAAATTGATATCACTGATGTACTAGACCTACGAGTATAAGAATTCGTTTGTAAATAAAATCAGTCTTACTTATAACTTTTTTTTTAAATACAAAAGGCAAGCTACTATATATTTTTTTGGTACATATTTCACTTTTATAAAAATACTATATTTACATTGATAAAGTCATATATCAATCAAATTAATTCTCACTTGATATATGATCAAAATGCCAGAGTCATTCATTATACATAAGGTATGAGTGTTTAAACAATTTGCAACGCTATTTTAATAAATAATGACTACTTTATGGCACATGGATATAAATTAAAAAAGCCCTAAAACAATGAAATATGACGATATATGTATAACGACACGTGTTTTCAAACATCATTCTTTAAATACTCTTTATTAGTGTTTATTCAAGTATGACTCAAACTAGAAGGATCAAAACTTTAAATGATTAATATAGATAAACCTCCGTGCACGGAAAACTGCACTGGAGAAAATTGCCATGGAGGAAATTTACCAGTTAAGAAAATTGCCATGTAGTAAATTTACCAGTTAGGAAAATGAGAAAATTGCCTGTATTTTGTTCAAACTTAGTGATAAATAATAACAAATTATAAATTCGGTAAATATAATTTATGACAAATATCTAAAAATATTTGTTTGTTCCATGCGCCAAGGGAGGACCTTAAAGTGTGAGTAAGATTATTGTTATATAGGCGGAGGAAGGGGAAGGAATTAATAGCGTAGGGACTCTTAAAATATGCTTGAATACTCTCCGCCCTCAGATTAACCAGTGTCTCAGGGATAGTGTGGGATTTTCAAAAACCACTGATAATTTATCAAAGTGGGTGTCCACGATAAATTGGAACTAGTTTAAACTTCATCCAGATCCATAATGTGGATATTCGGGGTTAAATCATACTAATATAAAAGGTTGCGTGTACAATACACTATAACTTCCACCACAATGGTTTTGACAACAAACAATAGTCATCATGGAACAAGCAAGGAGAGACACCATCCTCGAATTGGCTTGCGCGGGACACAACCCCTCTGCAAGCTTCTTAACTACGCCAAGACCACGGTGTACCGGGTCTTCAATGCTTGGGAGGTTGAATCCGCACTCCCCGCTTCCTTGAAGGCCTCCGGAAGTCCATCAAGGCTTCACCGGGGACTTCCTTGACCAGGTTGGCCAAGAACCGTGGAGTGAGCAAGCAGCTGGTCTCCAAGGCTGTGAATGAGGACCTCGGGTACAGGTCATACCGAATGGCCAAACAACACATCCTCACGGCATCCATGAAGGCCACCAGGCTCACCAACATCAATGACCTGAAGAGACATGGAGGAAGAATCATCTTCTTCTCCGACGAGAAGAACTGGACTGTCGACAGAGAAGGTACAACGTCCAGAATGACAGTGGCTTGCCAAGGAGAGAGAAGAGGTCCCTGCGGTCTTCACCACAAAGTTCCTGGCCTCTGTGATGACCCTGGATGTCATCTGCAGCATCAGTGAGGCGATGCCTCCTTTCTTCTTCAATCCCAAGGAAAGGGTTAACGCAATAAGGTACTGCGAAGTCATGGAGGAGTTCTTCATCCCCTGGATGAAGGATACGGCCGCTGGGAGGGAGTTCATATTCCAACAAGACTCAACGCCCGTACACATCGCCATGAGGACCACTAACCTCTTCAACTCCCACAACATCAATTTCTGGAATTGCAACACCTGGCTCTCCAACTCACCCGACCTCAATCCGTGTGATTACTACTGGTAGGGAAAGTTGGAGAGGGAGGTGTGCAAAGTCAGCCACAAGAGCATCGCGGCCCTGAAGGGCTCCATTACGAGGGAGTGGAATGCTGTCGATTCCGCAGGCGTCATCAGGGCATGTAAATCCTTTAGGGGCAGGATGGAGAAGGGGTGGCTGCTGAGGGAGGACATGTTGATAAATTTATTGTTTAATATCATGTCTAACTTTTTCATATTAACAAATACACTCCAAATTCCATTTTTATCAAGCAGGTTGAATTTTAAGATAGTTCCAATTTATCGTGGACACCCTGTAAGGAACCATTATAACATCCAAAAATAGTATCACATCCATCTAAGGAACCCTTCTAATACCAAAAATAGTTTAAAGGATCCAAGTTGGGCTTGAAAGTCTTGGTAATGTTAAAAACCAAGTGACATGGGACGAATCAACAGGGCACAGTTCTCATTTTCGCTAATTTTTTAAAAAATAAGATAGGATATTTTAGTTCGATGTATACTTCTGTAATAATACTTCAGCACGCACATGTTGAAATTAATTGGCAGGGTTTTTAAGGATACAGGGATACCTTGGATGTATTCAATGAATTGTTGGCGTTTAAAGTATAAATAATCTTCAGCAAATTTATGTGTTATTATTCATCATGAAGTATGAAAAAAATATGGGCAATTTTCCTAACAGACAACTTTCATCAATGGCAATTTTCTCCCGGGAAATTTTCCCGTACGTATGTCATTGACAACGCACTCGAGAGAAATTATTTTCTTGACCTCAATGTGCGTAAGATCGTGCCCGATCCTTTTAGAGAAAGAAATATACTTGATAAAAATGGGCTTCACAAAAGATTCCTAGGTTAGATGGAGTATTTGTAATACTATAATGTTTATCTATACTTAATCAGTGCAACTCCATCTAATCAATTAAAAGAAGATAAAAAAAAGGGAGCAACCCAGAACGATTACTATGGTAAAGCTGGGTTGGCACGAGATCACCCGGGCCTGCAATGCTTCTGGTGCCATTTGGTTGAGGTTATCAAGAGAGGTGTATCTCTTTATGAATAATTTAATTTATTTAAATGTAACTTTTACATAATATAAAAAATTATAGTTTTATCCCATCTAGTTAGCTCGTTAAAAGCCAATAAAGATTTCCTTAATTTATATGGACCACCCTGTACTTGAAAGTAATAAATGTTGATATAGGGAGTCGTTGGCTTTGAACGTATTATCAAGTTGCAGTGGATAGGAAATCCACAATTGCCATTGATTTTTTTGGAATATGAAAGACAACTTCAATCTAACAATATAAGAAAATTGAAATTTCATCTTATTATGTTTAGATGTTCTGTCCTCTCCATTTCGGAGGGTAAATTATTAGTGATGTAAATCGTGTATATTTCTTAGTTGGTCTGTTTTTTTAGAATTGGTATTTTGAAGAATGTATTTACTTTTCCTTAGCCGTTGTTATTATTATTTAGTTTCTGAATAGTGAACATCCTTTCCTTAATAAATTCAATTATATTCCTAACCTGATCGAACATTCCTGTGTGCTCACAAAAGAAGGGGAGTAACCTTGAGGATTGCAGAGTTATAATTGTAAGGCATTGTTGGACTCAAAGTAGAATTGAGGATAGGTGTCCCGAGTAATTCTTGCCAATGTCCTTGCTTATTTCCTTCTCTCTAGTCACAGCTGATTGTAGCAAATCAAATTAAACGTCATGATAGCAAAGCTGCTCTCCTTCAATAGATACTTCAAATCATCAGGGAACTAGGTATGTTGATTTTTGGTTTTTTAACATGTCCGAAATACAATCGATTTCCATCTCTATAAATGGTTTCTTTTGCTAGGAACTCCCAAGCTAACTTCCCGTGACGTACTCCCTATAAAAGTAAACTAACTTATAAAATGGGATTGAGACTAAACCAATAGTAAAAATAAACGTTATAGTGCTAAGTACTTGTATGTGTACTTAAATACATTGCAGGGACTTAAAACTTACTTAAATACCTCAAAAACTAACCCTAATACTTGTAATTGACTAAAGTAAATTTAAATATACTTCCCTTACCCTTGCTATGTAGAGAATCAAAGAACATACTCGTATATTATTATTGTTAATGAAATATTTTGATATAAATTACCACTTCCTCCACCATGAGAGACTTTTAAAATAATTGAAATGACTTTGATTTGTAAATAATTTAGATTCCACTAGAGTGATCCTCACTTTATCGTTATATTTTAATGGCTCTGCAAAGTATAATTTAAGTCCATCAGTAACAATATTCCTTAGAAATAAATAACGTCCCTTTGAATATTTTTAAACCCATAGGCTTATTTTTATACGTTGAACATCCCAATATATATTACGATCATGATCTCTACAAGGACAATCAACGATTTTACTGGATTCCAATCTCCACTGTGCCATATATATATTTATAGTTCTACCTAGCGCAGAGCCTAGGCACTTGCTCCCCTAAAACTATAGTCAACTATTTTCAATTCGAGTCCAAGTTGCAGTTTAATGAGATTTAAATTTGACTCCTCGAGCTCGAGCCACCATATCTAATTCAGCCATTCCAAATACTACAATTCAATGGGTGGATCAGTGGTTCCCCACTGGGGCTTTTAGGACTCCTTGTGCTCTGGAGTGTATCTTCAAGGGGTTTAGAAAAGATTACATATTGAGCTACGAAGTGATGAAACATTGTGAATCACGGATATAGATGAGATGATGAATGACGTTTCAACAATACCAAATAATAATGTATAATGAGTTAGGTAATATGTAAATAGTGCTTTGAATTTCAAATCAAATTAAGTATTAATTACAAAAAGTACAAAAAATTGGTCTTTTGCATATAAATAAATATTTAATAATAATTATTATTTTAATCAAGATTACTGTAGAACTACAGTAATAGTAGACTTATTAATGCAGGTATATTTAAAGTTGCAAGTAAAAAAACAAAGTTATAAGCATTAACACTATAAAAATAATTTGTTCTACCCCAGTATTTAGTGCAAAAAATATTTATTTTTTTTAATCACATGATTTCTTGTTGCAAATCTCACAATGTTTTTTTTTGTTTTGTTTTTTAATACATATTTTCAAACAAAATATTGATAAACTAAGAAAATATGACTTTCTTAAAAATATATATACATTATTAAAATGTTTTACGTGTTCAATTGACTGTTATGGACACAAGTAAATAATTAAATATATATAAAAAAATAATTATTAAGTCATGTTCATAGGCAAACATCCCGGCAATGAAATATTCTTTATCAATTCAACCTCTTGATCATTGGCTCTGTAAAGTAAAAAATAGTCATCCGTTGGAATCATAAGTCATTTGAGATTAAATAAGGACTACATAAAACGGATAACTCAGATTACTTGGAGGTGTATGATCACACTTTTAGCTTCAAGCGTGAAACGAAGAATATATTCTGGCAGTTCTCGTTTCATTTTATATTGATAAAATAAGTATATGAGCTTTAATCCTTTATGATCCAAAATGATATGAATATCATGTTTAGTACATCCATATTTATTAATTATGTCAACAAGTGGTACATATTTCCACTTTTTTTAAATCCAAAAATACACTCTCAATGATGTAGGTTTGACCAAGAATTCCTTTTTTTGACTCAGTGCCAAAATGACTTCAATAAAATCCCTAGAGTCATGTGAAGGGATTAATCTGAAAAAAATAAAAATATAAAGTATTATTTGTTAGTTGATATTCCCCACCACTCAGTCACTTACACTACTCCACAGACTTTCAAACCAAGGAGAAATATTGCAATCATAGAGCTCTTCAGCAATATTCTCTAAAATCCATGTCAATAGACATTCAATTAAAACTAATAAAAAATAAATAAAAAGTCCTAAGAGACCCTCCTAAAATGAGTTTTGAAGGATTCATATTAACAATTAAATAAAAGTACACCAACATAATTACATCCGAGTCCATAGACGTATTCGTCAATACGACTTCCGTCATTTTCCCTCATTTCTTCGGATTTATTAGTTTGTTTGTCATCATTACCAATGTTATTATGATGAGGTCATAGGCTGTTGCACCTGCTGGGAAAGGTTTTGTTGCTCACAAATAGTTCCGTTATTATTATTTTTAAATTTATGTCATTTCATATGAAGATTGTTACGCATGATATGCATCAAAATCCGCGAAAAATGATTGTTGATTAATTTATAATTATTAATATATTTATATTTGGTTAGATATTTTCTGACATCCCATCAGTAACCACAAATAAACTGAAGGTAAAATGCATCTGATTATTTTTTTACAATAAGGAAGAAATTTAGGAAGTAATTGATTTTCTAATTATTATCAAAATATAGATATTCAAATCTTCTCTTATATGTTTTTATCGCTTTATATACTACAATTTATTTCATTTAAAACAGTCAAAAACCTTGTTTTGAAAAAGAATACATATTCCATTTTTAACATAATAGCTTCCTCGTCTAACTGTGTCGATAATATAACTATGATTGAGTTGCAATTTTTGCAGTTTTTTTAGAACCAAAAATGACTTTTTTTTTTTTTTTTTTGCAAAGTAAGTATTTGTATTAGAGTCTCATGAGCTTTACGGAATTCATCTATATGTACTGTAGATATAATAATCATAGGAACATAGGCTACAAGAGTAAAAAATATAGGTGTACTTCATCACGAGGAAGCAATGCAGTTTTAGTTTACTACAAAAACAGACATTAATAGTTAATTAAATTTAAAGATGCATATTTTTTTAGCCATTAAGCTAAACAATTAAATCTATAATTTTATCTACCAAGGTATGATTGAGTGTTAGTTCAAACAAACAAAAAACAAAATATCTCACTATTTAGTTTTTAGTATTGTAAAAACATAATTTATGTACATAGTACATGATAAATCATTTGCAGTCATTTCAATTCATATTTTAAGAAATCTTAAGGAATACTGACCAAACCTATCCATGAATCATTTTTTAAAAGTCCGAGTACAGTCTAGTCAGGCTTGGATATTGAAGGGGAAAATGAACAGCGTTTAAACTTTCCGTTTATTTTGAACGAATGAACGATAAACGGGGGAAAAATGAACGATGACTTGAGAAAAAAAATGAACGGCGTTCATTTTTTATTGTTTCTAAAGTGTCGTTAGTAACTATCATTATGGATATAATTATTATTGTCTTAGGGATCCCTTAAATAAAATTAATTTATATTAAAAAATTATGAACCTGATTTTATGTGTGAATTGATTACTTTATATGAAATATATCATATATAACCATTTGCAAATCACATGACTATGGAATGGTCGTGTAGGAAATAGGTATTCTGGGTTAGGTAAGAATGCAACTTTCTACATACCCATTCATTTACTATTCTTTTGCTAAATGTTTTACTAAAATTTGAATATAATTTAAGATAAGGAGGTCAGTGCAGTGTAAAGTTTTGGTGCCCTGATGTGATTTATCTCAGATTTTGTATTTTCAGTGCTATACTGTTAGGACCAAGGAGGGTGTAATAAATAACGTTTCAAAATTCTATATAATGTAACAAAATATTTTTGGTTCCTCTACTTCCGATCTACCTCTGAAGTCCGAACGAAAGATTATTCTATTAAACGTTATAAGAGATCAGCTCTGGATGTAACCAATCAGTTCCAGAATTCTACTAAAAAATAATTATTTGCTACAGTTTCCAATTTATAATACTAATGATTAAAACAAATATAAGATGTAGTTTCTTTAGAGAATTATAAGCATAAAACAAATCAGCAAAGGACTCTATTTCCAAAATTCCTTAATTTTAAGCGAACCCTTAATCGTTGGTTGGCTGATTTAATTCAAGTTTTTACTGATAGTAAAAATAGATCTAAAGTATCATTTATATAATGAATTTAGTAACTTTATTTTTAAATTGATAATGATATAGCATCAGAGTTAACTTATAATGGGCAATTTTTTTTCTATAAAAACAATTACGGAGCCCAAATCAATTAAATAGTTGAGGTTACGCCAAAGTCTCCCTTTTAGTAATTATAATTACAGATGTGCATTTTTTTCCAGGAAATTGATAACATTTCAGCAAACATAATCATATAAATTGAGAGTATGAAGTATTACTCATTATGAATAGGGCCCTCAACTAATAGATGCCCGAAGCACAACTTGATATATTTTTAGGGAAAGCCTATTACAAGGGTTATTTCTTTAATTTAAGACTATTTATATGAAAATCAAGTAAAGTTTGTCCGTTTCCTTAGCTTTGAAGGGTCTCATTTTTGACAAACATGTGTAGCTAAAGCTCAGAACTTCATATTTAAAAAAAAGATAAGTACTTTTATGGTGTCTCGACATAAAAAGAATCTTGAACAAAAATAAAGAAAAAAGAAAAATTTCAATTTATTTATTTACCTCAAATATGCATTCAACCAAATATTTCAAATACATATTTGAAACAATTATAAGCTTTGTATTCCAATTTGTGGGATGATCTAAGATACCTCATAATTGTTGCTATGGTTATATATTTTTTTTAATTTAAGGTATATATTGGTCCCTATATAGTTTTTCAAATAAAATTCGTTAATTTTTATTATGACGATAATTTTTTTCTACTTTAAGGCCAATTTGCGATACACCCAAAGAGTGAACAATAATAATTTTTGATAAGAATTGACAATTATTCGCCAAAAAATACAGATGTAATCTTCACTCCATTTTGAGAATATTCATTCAAGCTTGCATTTCATCAGATGGGTCAAATATGATATATACAAAAAAAATGAATCTTACTTCAGCACCAGGCATGTGTTTTTAAAACAAATTTCATGGACACCTAATAAGTAATAATTCTGACCAAAGCAGGATACTCCCTCTAGTACATTTATATTGACAAGCTTTGACTTTACTGGATTTGTTGCCATATAGTCATGGGAACATTAAATTTTACCGCTACCACAAGAAGTTAATTCTTTCATATTTGCTTTTTAGTAACTATTCGCGCTTTTTATTTATTAAAATAAAATAAAGTACTTCTTATTCATTATTTGTATTGAAATAGTTAAAGATTACATCATTGATATATAATTTGATTATCCACATCCCAGTACTGTAAATCCTTCATCTCATTTTTTAGTTGCATATAGTACAAAATCTTTACTTGTACTCATTATTAATAAATAAAAACTCAAAAAATAAATAAATTATATATATTAGTGTAGGGTTTCGGTCTGCAAACACTAAACCGGTCTGAAACCCTTATGGTTTTTAGAAAACCGAACTAATTTGCTCATTTAAAGAAGTTCGGTCTGACTGGTCTCAAAAAAAAAAAATAAAAAAATCCGTCTGGATCGATCGTATAAAAAAATCAGTTTTATGGAAATAAATATTTTCTTAAGTAGAAATTTAAGAGAAGTTTCTTTTTTGTCAGCATTACAATGAAATTAGATGATTATAAAAAGGACCAATTTTAGCACCAAGGAATCAATAAGTTGATAAAATCTATAAAGATCTTTTAGGTGAAATTTATAATGAACATAAAGAATAAAATAAAGAATTTATAATAAATAAATTTATAATAAAGAATTTTTAAAGAACATATCTATCAATTGACCATGTAATAGATACAAATGACACAATCCAATCGAGATTCTTAATTCTACGTAGCTAGAATGCTTCCAAATAAGTTGACATTAAAATTTGGTGTTATAATTACTTTGTTTAGAAATCTCTTAGACGCTCTTTTCTAAAGCTAATTTAGTGCTTCGGTAAAACAGATGGAAAATGTCTGATAAATACTTCGAGATCAGCTACTTTTAAATGCCAATGACTGCTTATAAGTAAAGACGTTTATAATATAAACTAATTCTAACCGTGTTAATTTAGATATACAAATTAAACACTCCCAAATTTAAAAATTCTGATTGAAACAAAATAAAAAGATTTAAATTCTATATAAAAGACTGAACTAAATGCATTAGAAGAACATAATTCATACATGTATAAACCGCTAGATAAGAAAATTTGAAAAAAACAATCGTTTAGTGGAGGTAAAACAGATGTTTTGAGGGTATTTGTGCTAAAATATTCGATGTTTTTTTTTATCTTGATTTTTAAATAATATAAAATTACTATAAGTACAGGGTGCACAAGTTGTCTGTTCTGCGAATTTTGCATACGCAGTTTCCTCTCCATCCTGTTATCAGATAAATAAAAAAACTAGTTTCTGAAAGTTTGATGAATACTTATTTATTTCATTTAAAAAAATGACATCCAGCCTCAATAAGAGATTCTATACGAGTATGAAAGTGCAAGCAGGGCATTGCCACTTGGTCCCTTGGTTAATCTTGAAATTCATTCTTTATGCGACTGATAAGTTCGTCTTTTGTGTTGCAGAGGGTTCAGTTAGTTTGCCATTCGAGTGCGCCCCACACAAAAAATTCATCAGATTAAGATACGGTGAGTGGAAAGGCCAATAGACGAGATGAAGTCGTCAAAATTATCTTAGAGCAATATAAGACTGTTTTTTCGAGGTGTTGCATGTCACCGAGTCCGGATGCCACATGTAAGGCCTCCCATTAGTAAACATGTTGATCCAGGGGTTCCCCTTGGTCTCACGACACCACCTCCCTCACCAATCTGTATCTATCTTAATGACAGAGCCTTACTAAAACAGAAAATCGTCGAGGTAAAAAAAAAAAAAAACTTATAAGAATAATGGGAAATAATAAAACTATGCTGAAATAATTCAAACAAATCAAACTCATTGAGTGTCATACATTAAAAGCAATTAACGGGTATGTTTGTTTTAACATTTATTAAATGATTTATGAAAAAGATAAAGTACTAATTCCATGTTCTACTGGCCTACAACAACGGAATGAGTGAATAATAATTATTTGAACGTTCCTCATTTTTATTTTTTTAAAGAGAGATATATCCCGGAAATAGACTCATAAACACATCTACTAATGTATAGTATACACTTACTTAACCTCTTAAACATATGTAACTATATCCCTTTTAAGTTTTTTTTTTGTTCCTAGGTATGAGTTGAAACTCTTCACATAAACTTGTAATAAAAAGGTAATAAGTAGGGTTGAAAATTCTAAGCATTTTTTAGTGTGCGAGGTTTACTGTTATTGGGAACCAGAACAGTTTTTTTTTATTTTCTAAAGCTGTCATCATTATTCTTTTAAACTTGAAGAGAGAGGAAATCTTTATAAAACGTAACTACGGGTATGTGTGCTCATGTATGACGGAGAGTAACACGGATGATTCATATGAATAAATCCTTGTTGGACTCTGAGTAGAATTGAGGATCGAAAACGGAGTAATTCCTGCCTATGTTTCCTGTTGTGATACGGATTGAGACTTAATTTTATTTTCTAAATCTTACAGTAGCTATATTATTTTGTTGTTGTTTTTACAGATAAGAAATGCTTACAATTTACAAAAAGAGTAATAATTACCTACCAGTGTATCTATGGTAGGATCCTGGAAACAATACGGAAACAAGTTTTTTACTATTCATCAATTAATTTATTGAAACGGAATTTGATGGTGAGCTCCAGTTGTTGGTGGAAGCTACTGCAGACTCTCTAGATATACTGGGTGCTCATGGAGGCACAAGGCTTGTAACCAGAGTCTTCAGGGTACTGGTGCTGTTGTGTCGTCTCCTGAAAGACTTTTACTACACTTGTGCCTTGATTGAATAGCCTAAGGGGTTGAGGTCCGGGCTCTGCGGTTGCCAGAAGTTCATGTTGCTCTGGAGCCACTAATTGGATTTCTTGGTGGTGAGGACAGGTGATTCATCTTGTTGGAACAACCAGAGGGAATTGCCAACGATGGACTTTATCCATGGGAGAACTTTAGTGTTCAAAATTTTGACGTACTCATCAGCTTTCAGCCTGTATTCTAAAAGGGATTCATGACCATCCTGTTGGATACAGCCAGGCCTAAGATAATCACTAAAGCAGGGTGTTTGGTGGTGGAAACATATCAGAGCCCCTCTGCTACAAAACCAAATGTGACTGCTTGATCATTTGCAAGTTGAAGACAGGATGAACAGTAAAGGTCTTCTCATTAGAAAAACTTTTATCTGTTGTTTTGTAAACAAAGGGAAAGGAATACGCCGCAGAGACTTTCCTTCTCCCTTTTTTTAGATCCCTAAAAACCACCAATGGGGTTACATCATTGCGGCCATGTCAAAAATTGAGGAATTCGCTTTTTCTTGAAGACCAACTTCAGGCGGGTGAAAAAGACGGAGGGTTTCTTGTCGTCTCCTGGAGAATGTCTAAGATCTTTCCCAGCCTGTAACTGTATGGACATATTATAAATCATCTTCCTTGAAGCCATAGTCTCCTCCTAGAAGGCATTCTAGGACAATCCCGTGCGGAGTAGCGATGCAATTGCAATCCTCATCTTCTACTGTGTGCTCATGGTGACGACTAGGACAATGTTTTTTTAGCAAACTTTAGGGACTTATGTGTTCTTTAATATTGCTCATAGAACACATAAAAAAATGACTCCAAATTGGCATAATATATATCAGTAAACAATAACGGTGAGACCCGTATAGGGGCCAAAGCTGGAGGGCCTGAATGTGTTTTCATGTAAAAGGGAGCTAAATTATTAAATGGTGACGTCATCTTTTTTTTTTGGGTGGGAGCAGGGTGGTGACTAGGATATTTCATTGGGTGAAAGGGAGGTTGAATCTTTTTTAAGAAAAGAATCCACTTTTTGAGAGGATAGGAGTCATTTTTTCACAACTTTCCCGTGATCAATGTTGTAAAATACACAATTAGCTCTCGATTGCTATGAAAAACATTGTCTTAGTCGCCAGCATGAGGACACAGTACGAAAAGAGGATGTTAAATAAAATTAACAAATTTCAAAAATATCTTTATCATATAGTTTTGCCCCTATATGGACGTGTGTCCTTTAAGAGTACCCAATAAAAATCTCTTTTTTATTAAGCTAGTTTGTAATTAATATTTAAATCCATCACACCATTGTGTTATCTATATCAAAATTTATCAAAGAACTTTCTATACTTATAATTAAATAGTCGAATAACCCGCCATTTTTGTTAGGGAGTCACCAATTAACAAACTTTTTTTAATAATAATAAAGATAACTTTCCCATCAATTAACAGTGTTACTTTTCGTTTTTTATGTGGAAATCCACACGTATTTACTCAACACCTCTAAAACTTGCACTGTTAAATATTTACAGCCCTAATTATATTTTTCATTTTCTTGTTAAATTTGACGCGCTGAGTTATACTTACACATCCTCGTTGATCAAAATGATTCTTCCTGAGACAATCAAACATACAAATTTAGTTTTATTAATATATATTACTAGCAGAGGGTGCCAGCTAAATAGAAATGAATAGAAACAAAGAATGGAGGTGAAAGAAGAGAAACACATAGAGTGATGCAGAAAGAGACTGAGGGAGAAGGTATGAGGAGAGATATATCACAGCGTTACCTTGCTAGAAATACCCTTTTTATTTCTGTGCTAGCAGTCGATTCCCTTGTCTCACTTGATACGTCATGGCTATTTCATAATTTATTCTTTTTGATAAATAAATGAAATAATACTTATATACTTTTATCTTTAACATAAGTAGCAATACATAAATATCAGTTGTTGTGATTGATTATTTGGCTGACTACCACATGATTTCGGGCCTTTTTTCTGTTTAGAAAGATTAGTGGGAAATGAGTTATTTTTTCCTTTACTATCGATCAAAAACACCCTCTTAATGTCCTCAGAGCAGGGGGGAAGGAATCATAACAATGTACTTTCGGGGGTATCACGGGAGCTCAAAATTGAGCTATCACGTATTCTGACCCCTAAACATTTGCGAATAGTAAATGTAAATACGTTTTACTTAAAAAAATCATGGAGAAAAAAAATTACCCCCTCCTTTTTTTTGTCTGGAAAGGTTTCAGTATGAAGTAAAAAAAAATATTATGAAATAAACTTTTTTCTTATTTATAAAAAAGCTTTATGTGCTTTAAAAAATGATATTGCACGATATGTGTTGTGTTTTTTTTTTGCTAAAGTTAACTCCCTTAATTCTACAGAAATATAAATGTTGCATGCCCCCGGATTTAGTGCAAAAATAGGTGAAAAAGATAAAAATTACTAATCAAAAGGAGAAAATTCCGCCAATATCTTATTTTTTTTATTCTATATAAGTTAGTATATAATAATGTTCATTAATGAATGTGACGAAATTTTTGATATTGCTTCATGTCAATGCTATGATAATAAATTCCAAGAGATAAATGCAAATGTCAAAGAAAGATCCCCCTTCAAGAGTGGCAGGCATATATTGATCAAAAAAATAGGGTGGGGATGTTAGGACCTATTGATTGTGTTACTACCAGAAAAGATTGGATACTGCTAGCAGGAGAGGATATCAAATTGAGCGTGAACATAACGGCTAATGGACCAAAATTCTGATAAGCAGTCCTTAACGAATTTTTCAAATGCAGAAGACTTCCCTTTGCCTGAAGATGCTGATGAGAACTTTGACTTAGAAGAAGAATCTGTGAGGCAATTCAAAAAATCTAACCATAATAAGGGGAGTAGCCCTTAGCTTGCAATAATGACGGACAGAATTCGGTGGTCAGATACAACAGTATCTGCTATATGTAATTCCCTTTTAGAAAATATGGAATTAATTGCACCTTCAAATATACTACATAGGCAAAAAGTTAAAAGGGAAAGAGAGAACTACAGGAAAATTCATGCAGAATCTTCAAAAGAAGAATAAATGAAAATCAAACGCATTGGTTTTGATGGCAAGATCGACCTTATCAAAATGGTTAAATGGTTGAAATTATTAAAGGTACTTTAACATGAAATTGTTCAGATTTTTATTCGTATAAAATATAAAGGGGTGGGGAATTGTAACTTTCATGATTTGACACTAAAAATTTAAATTAACAAGAATAAACTTTTCATATATTTTTTTTAAATTTAAAATTATATAAAAAAATTAATGTTGGTCTTCCCCCCATTTAAGAACCCCAACATGAATACCTTGACCATGTTTCACCAAGAAGTGGGAAAACGGAGGATCAAGCTAGATAAATACTATCGGTTCTAGAAGATCATGAAAGCTTAGAATCCATGGTTGCTATCATATGCGATGGTTACAACAAAAATGTAGGAATTTGGTCTGGCATTGTAAGGAGGCTTGAACTTTCCCTCCAAATGCCCCTTCAATGGCTGGTGTGTCAACTTCATATGAATGAATTGCCATTAAGGAAGGCTTCAAAAAAATTGATGGTGGTCAAGGACCTAGTATTTATAGGGGCTCAATCGGAAAATCAATAAATGAAGATCTACAAAAATATCAGGTGTCAATTTCAGGCGTGTTGTGGGAAAAGTTAAAAAAATTAATGAAGATATTTTGGCAGATTAAAGTAATGACCAACGCTACCTTTACGACATTGTTTTAGCAATTCAATCTGGAAAAATTCCTCCTGGTTCCCACTTACCTTTTAAATCACCAGGAACCTTGTACGGGGCTAGATGGCTAACCAAAGCTAATTGTATTTTGCGATATTATATATCGAATAAAAAGCCTAGCAAAAACCTCTTAAAATTGGTAGCGTTTATCTTCAACTATTACGTTCTAATGTGATTTACAATTAAATGTCAACCGAATTGCTATTTTGGTTCGAAACATTTTCAGCTTGCAATTTCTCTATCAAGAGAGTATTGATCTAGATTTGGCCCCTATTGTACAAAAAAATGTATCCCTAAATTGTTTCTTCGCTCTTCATGAAGATATATTGTTAGCAAAAAATTACATATCGTGCAATACCATTTTTTAAAGCACATAAAGCTTTTTTATAAGTAAGAAAAAAAAAAGTTTATTTCATATTTTTTTTTACTTCATACATAAACCTTTACGGACAAGAAGGTGTTATTTTTTTATCCGGGATTTCTTTTTTTAGTTAAACGTATTTATATTTCCATTTGCAACTTTTGAGGGGTCAGAATGCATGATAGCTCAATTTTGGGCTCCCGTGATATCACTTCATGTACTTGACTATTTTATACGTCTATCTGCTAAACTTAATAATGATCTGTTGTAACGTTATGGATTCCATGAAGGAAGCAAAAACGAACAGACTTATAAATATATATAAGATATAGAGAAGATATCAATTAATTGATCTTTAATCCTTTATGGACGTGTGTACTTTGAGAACTACACAATATAAATCTCTTATTAACGGAGCGAGTGTATAATTAAAATATAAATCGATTACACCTTCGTATTATCTACATAGATCAAAATATATCAAAGATTATCAAAGTTTTTCCTTAAAGGAATGAGTTATTGTCACTCTATACTCTGATTTGTTTCTATACCATCGGAATTATCGCAGCATTTATAATTTGTTGTTTATTTTAAAGAAAAAAGAGTTAGAAAAAAACATTCATCAAAAATTTATAGTATAAATAATATTTTTTTAAATTATTTTCAGTACATTTATATCGTATACAGAGATAACATTAAAAAAAATAATAACATTATTTTTAAAAAGGTACCTATGAAACTTTATGAAAAAGGGTTAAACTTGTTTTTTTGTTTATGGAAGATTTGGTTTATGCTGGATATTATATTTAAAATAACATCATTCATTTCCTAAATTATATCTATAGTTTACATTTTGATAAGGAAAAAAGGACTGCAATTAGAAGGCGGGAACAATATATATTGTACTACTGATTTTGGAGTGGGGAAACTGAATGACTAATATAAAGAAGAAAATTACTTCCGCTAACGAAGTTGACCGGAGATTATGTTTTTGCCCTTTTTTTTGTCCGTCACCATGATTACGACAAAAATTTATTAATCAATCGATTTTGATCAAACGTTATAAAGTCGACCTAAACTTTGGAACCAATTGAGATATATAACTCCATTTGATTTTAGACGGAGGCTTAGCGCTCCACCGAGTGCCCAATTTCTATTCATATATATATTTTTTAATGTAACTTTTTTTTGAATTAACACCAAAAATATACAGAAATGCTTACTTCAGACAGATAAGTTAATACCAGGACAATCTATTAAATACTAACCAAAAATCAGAAAGAGCACATGTAACAATCATTTTTCCTTTTCTAATTTCTAAGCATAGTTTTTTTCATTACAGAAATGTCGTTATCATTGATATAATAATTAGCCAGAATGGATTATTCATATTGGAAAATACTCATGGATTACCGAACATTACCTTTATATATTGAACTTTATAAGACACTTTTTATTCTTGTGCCTTGAGGACAGAATATCTAATTATTGAGTGAGTATCTAAGTGTGTCTGTGCTTACTAAAAACAGGGAATAACACCAAAGATTTTCGGGGGAGTTATCATTTGTATTATTAAAGACAAATTTTATATCTCTGTCGACCCCTAATAACTTGGTTCATCGGTTTCTTTTATTCAAACATGCCCAATATGGTTCTGATTGATAATACTGAACATTACCAGATGGATACATTATAATATTATACAGGGTGTGCAAGCTATCTGGGCTACGAAAATGATTTCTTTCAAACACATGTTTATCTCCAACCAGTCAAATTGTCAGATTAAAAAAATAAAACCAGATTCTGAAAGCTTGATAGATTCTGATTTATTTTATTTAATAAATTAACACAAGCCTCAATTACAGTCTCTATACGAAGCCGAAAACGTGAATACGGGGTTTGCTACTTGGTTCCTTTGGCCAATCCTGGAATTCCTTCTTGATCCGACTGATCAGTTCGTTTTTGGCGTTGCAGGGCATTTGCTTAGTTTTTCGTTCGATTGCAACCAAAACAAAAAAAAATCCATTAGATTCAGATCCAGTGAGTTTGGAGGACAAAAGTCATGGGAAATGAAGTCATCCAAATTGTCTTGAAGACATGTGATACTTTTTTTTTATATGTGGCATAGAGACGAGTTCTTATGCTACATATAGGGCATCCCATTGGCAACCATATCGATCCAAGGATTCAACTTGTTCTCTAGGAGGTAGGTATCAGTGTTGAGCCCAATGCCTTGGGGTAACATATAAGGAGAAATCGTAGCCTTCGGAGCAAATCACTCCAAACAAAAATGACGGGATCTGGGAACTTGGTCTGTATGAACTTCAGAGGCCCCAAAACTCCCTCCTAACCTTGCAATTGAACATCTCACTGAGTCCTAGTTCTCAAGCAATTGTTATATTGTTGCTTTTGGCACTAATTCCAAGGAGGGGTCCGAGCCTTTTTCGAAATATTTGGGAAAACGAATTCGTCAATTGATTCCATTTTTTTTTCAAATAGTGCAAGTTAAAAAAAATTATCTAACAAAAAAAAATCAGCTGACTAAATACCCTTGTTTGCCCAAGAGAGTGTAACAAAGTGGCGGTATAGATAGCTTGCGAACCCTGTAATGCTTAATTATAATTAATCAGTCCAATCAAAAAAACATTAAAAATAAGAGATAAGAAAAATATATTTAACACCTCTTCAAAGAAAAATTTTAGCACCAGCCCTGTTTTATTTTTGTTTGTTTTTTTAATCATATCATATTACTTTAAATATTTGCTTTATTAATACCTCTAAAAAACTTTAAAATTTATTATTTAGTATAGATAAGCATTTTTTTTTTTCATTAAGAGCCAAATATATGTACATATACTTAAAAAAAAATACACATCAACATTTATGTACCATCTGACACCACGATAAAGTTCAATGACTATACAAATGCATAAAACTGTTCACCTCTAGTAAAAATAAAATATAAAATCATATTTTAGCCGTAATTTATGTATTATTATGGCTTAATAGTATATGCAAATTTGATATTTTAAAGAAATATTTGGGAGAAAGTAAAGAAGACCGTGCTTATTGGGGATTACAAAGTAGTATGAAAGTAGGTTATGCTCACAAATCCAACATATTTCCATTCAATCCTTTCATCTGCCATTGACACCTATGAATATAGTAAGACCTAAATGTACGCAATATTTTTTGTAGATGGAAATCAGAGGAATATTTTTTATTTGCCAATGCTGTTATCAATATTCTTAAATTATTGGAGAGAGAACATCTAAGTAATAATCAATCACTATTGCGTACGTCAATGCAACATATAGAGTAATATTAAGGATTTTCGGGGAGTTATAAGGAGTGCAGGCTCTCGTTGGACTTAAAAATATAATTGAGGATAGATATCGGAGTAATTCCAGTCTATGTCCTTACTAGATACGGAGTGGGATTTGTGTTTATTTCCTTGCTCTCATAGCTTATTGCAGCTGATATAATAACAGACATCTATGACAGCTAAGCTGCTCTTCTCCAAAATATTCTTCAAATTGTGAGGATTACCACGTTATTTTTTATTCCTTTTATTTTTTAAGAAAATACATCTCATTTTTTATACAACTTTACTTATGTACGTGCAATATTTTTTTTTTTTTCTTTTTGGGGGAAAGATTGAAAGTTAAAATAAGTATATCATTGTGTGAGCACAATCTTATCTTCAAACCTTTGTTTTTTGGATGTCAATTTTGTGTTATTATGACCTACTATTAATGTCTCACTGTTTGGAAGAATTGGCTAATTAGTAAGTCCTAAGTCTACAGGACTCTAATGAAAGAATGGAGGAGTAAGAGAACATGTTTTGATTTTTTTTAAATTGTCAGCTACCATATATTCCTATTTGAAAGGTATTTGATGCGTTTTATTTACTATTCTCAACACTTATTTAGCAAGAAATTGTAATATATATTACATTATGGATATCCATAGTACAGTGTATTTTAAAAAACGATCAGCTATGGATAAAAAATATCTAGACTTCTTGTTCATAAAAATGTTTAGCTTTTCGAGAGACATAGATAGAACAAAAATCAATGCCATCAAAATTCCGAACTGTACTCAAAACTAACTTGTTTGTTGATTTCGTTTAATTCTAATTAGTTAATTAGATATAATATATTTGAATTTATTGTATTAAATTGTGATTCTGTAATTCTTTAGAGCCAAAAATGTTCTAATAATGCATGAAATTATAAAATTTATCAAAAAAATTGACTAATGGAAGATTTGATCGACGAACTTTCTAATAAATAATCCATTATAAATTAGTTACATTATTAAAAAATTACACTTACATTACCAATTACAAAAAACTTTGAATACCATTAACTTAGAATCCCCTTGATATTGCGACCTATGAATTTCATTTATATTTTAACCAAAATATGAATTATCGAGGTTCTAGGGTCTCTTATATGTTTTAAAATAATCCTTTAAATTTTATACCTATTCATATACCGATGAGAGAATCAGAGCCAATTTTAAATTCCCTATTAAGGAATAATACAAATGGGGATCCAAAACTTGCAGTTGCATTCAATTATGATTTTTTCACCAAAAAAATCATTGCAAGGTTTCATTACGCAACCAAACGACAGCTGAAACAAAAATCAACAAGTTATTTTATTCCCATGTCTCAAAAATCTCGGAGAAAAAATCAAAATGGCAGCAAATGAAAGATCTCCTCCGGAGTCACTGCCGAGAAGGCTGTAGAGACGATTGACTGGACTGCCAAGAACTTCAAAAAGTTCATTACAGTCCATACAGTCAAGAAGAACCAAAACTGGCCTACTTCATGTAATTTGCAGTTTGTGGTGTCTTGACGAGGAATATCAGCCGTACCTCTCACACTAATTTGGATTCGCTCCCAGCTTTCATCATGACAGAATTGTACGTTATGAACACGACCTTCATCATCAAGAGCTGCCAATCTATTGTATGGTGTGTCCAGGGTATTATTACTTGTAAAGGAGGCATATTGAATAAAGTAATATAGCTAAATATACTATTCAAACTGATTAAAAATGGGTCCCACTCAGTAAAATCATAGAATCGAGTGAAGAAGGGATCTCTGTGAAGAAAAAAAACTAAGTTTACTAATAAAAAAAGGAAAATGGTTGATGCGTGCGCACATTCTTCTGTTTTCTTCATTATTTAATACGTCGTGTGGTGTTAATATTTCCCTTTTAAGAAAAAGAAATCATACCCATCTTTGTTGTAAATTGTTTTAAAATGAAAAATAAAATAAATTTGAATTTAAATGTAAATATAATATTTAACCTGTATTTTAAATGTAGAAGGTTCTCCTCGTTATAGCAGTAACACATTTTCTTCCCCCACCCCAAAAAAAAAAAAAAAAAAAAATCAGGCAGTTAATATGAACAATGATCTTAATTCAGTAATACCATATGTCTTCCTCCCGCCTTCTCCCCGTGCTCTTACACAAATCCAATATCTAGGGATGAGTAATTCTATATGTTACCATTATAATATAGTGAATAATAATTATTTGAAGGCATCAAAATTAAGCCACCTGATTAAATTTACCTATAGACAAACCTTATAGGATACCTATTAGATAAAAAAATAATGAACAAGGGAAATAGAGATCCACCTTTTACTATCACCTCATTAGTTTCTAATAAACATCCTCTAATCCCTGTTACAGGTAAGTAGATCCATATACATTACACATATTAAGCTGACTCATGCATAATCCATGTATGGAGGCCTTTTGTATAATTTTTTGCTGAGTCACTCAAAAAATGATCTTCGAGGATCACATCAAGAATGAAGAGCTCAGGTTTTTACCCCCCTTACAGTATATAAATTCTATGTACATTAAATCTAATTAAAATATCATTTGTTATATTCAAGTTATCTATGTACATGACTTTGGGGTTTCAAGTCTATTTGTGTACATACATAGACAGATATAACTATCTATGAATGTGTGCAAAACAATCCTAAATTAATGTACATATGTAAAAACGTTCATCAAGGATATGAATTTATTTTTTTGCACTAATCATAATACAAAATATATGAACAACGAACAAACGAATTAAAAAGAATAAAATTCTCGTCAATCAAAAAAGCAAAACAAAACATGAAATGAATCATTTCCTTCAACCATTTAATGTTCATCGTCTACATATCTAATTATTATTATTATTATGACTGCCTAAATGGTTTTGATCAAAGCAGCAGCTTTTGTCACGTAGGATGTTCATACAGAGAGTTCAAATTTTTGTATTTTGGTTTTATTTTGTTTATCTTTGATGATCTCCCCCCACAGTCAAAATAATTTGTATCAAAGTTTATGAGGGTCGCATGCACATCTAACTACATACAGTACACTGCTTGATATCATTCTTTATAAACCGTTATGTCATTTAATTCCAGGAAATAATGTATGAAAATGTCATACACTGTAGGTTGCGTGATTTCTTACTACTAATAACAATTAACCCATACTACAAACTGAAATATCCTCGTAATATCTTGTGTATACTATATTTTGCTTCATCTTCCATGTAAATTCTTAATGTACCATATAAATAATTTTTGAGAGATGGAATATCATTAAGTTCCGAGCAATTAACAAATGTTGGAATGAATTATTAAGGTTTTAAATATTTTTTTTTTGATGTGTTCTAATTATGTATCTACTCTAACAAAACAGTGAGATAAAAGTGTTCTCTTAGTACAATTTTCAGGGGAGTCCACAGGATGATATATATATATTTTTTAGGAGGGGGGGTTGGTTTTTGGATTTTTTTTGGGAAAAAATTCAAAAATTAAATATTCTTGCAAAAAATGTTTAATTTTAATTTATTTTTCAAAATTCAATGATTTTCAAACAAAAATTAAGTTTTTTAAAAAAATTCAAAAAACAATAGCAAATTCTCAAAAAATGGCAATCGTGAAACAGTTTGAAAAAATTGTAATCGTTAAATTTTGTAGAAAAAATTTCATATTATTTATTTTTTTCTCTAAACATTTTAAAAATCAATAGCTATTTTCAAAAAGGTTTTTCGAAAAAAAATTCAAAAAACTATATCTACTAATGTGACAAAATAACATTTTCAAAATTCTACAACTGTTTACGAAAAATTAGTATTTTTGAAAAAAAAAAAATCACAAATTAAATTTTATATTTAAAAGTAGAAATTCCTTTTTTTTAGGGGGGGTACAGTCCCTTTAGAGTATTGCCTGCTGATGCCCCTGTTTTTAAATTATGAATAAACAGGAAAGTATGAAATCTGTTCAGTATCTTGAGTAACAACTACGCAGGGGAAATAAAGTTTTAAAATTCCAAAATATCTATTTTTAAATTGGGGTGACTAAACACAGAAAAAGTACTTGCGTTAGGATTTGAAGAGTATTCACGGTGGGTTAAAGAAAATTATATATATATATATGTATTTTTTTCAAAATTATATTTTGTTGTTTTTTCCTAAATTATATTTCTTTGTTTGATTTAAATTTTTAATAATTGAAGAATTATGATAGCTGTTTTTAAAAAAAATACTGTAAGACTTGTTTTTCCAAATAAAAGGGTTTCATTTGTTAAATCTAAAAAGTATAAACAAATTATCTCTTCAATAAGGGTGCTACACAACCTTGATTAAAAATGTGTTCCCAAAATTTGTCATAAGTCATAAATTTTTTTTGTCTCTTGTCACAATTTGAGAATAACAATATTAATTCCCCCAAAATGATTTCTTAGTATTAGCCCTGATACTGATACCTGAAATCTAATTTGACCTTATTAGATCAATAATTAATCGAATCACTAATAAAAGTCAAAAATATGGACATCGAAATCCGTTAATTAGTAAATGTGAATGATGTTGTATTTTTCTTAGTAAAAAAAGATTCTTCATTGCCAAACATCTTCGTAACATTAACATCACTAATTATAGGAAATGCTATCCCTTAAATACCAAATTATTATTCACCAAAATTGATGACTGAGTGTTGAGTCATTCTCCAAAAGATGACAAATTTTATAGTATGATTCATGCAGGTTAAATAATGAGGACATATATGAAAAATACAGCGAGTCCCCACTAATTTGTGATTTGTTATTGGCAGATTCAATCATTTCAATTTGTTTTTGTAATAAAAATACTAGGAATGGATTTCGGGAATATTTTTTCGAGTCAGGTAGGCACTAGTTAATAAAGAACTTTCAAAATGTAAAAAATATTGAAATAATTATATTAAGGTAATTTTAAAAACAAACAGAGAACTACTTCGTTTACTTACCAGAGCTGTCAATATGAAACAAGTTTTTATTTGCCAAAGATGTTATCTTTATTATTAAATAATTGAAGAGGGAACACCTAAGTATTACGTAGTAACTATTGCATGTGCCCATAAACGACAGAGCGTAGCATTGAATATATTTTGAAGAGCTATAACGAGTGTCAGCTGATCCAATAAAACATAATGACAGCTGCTTTCCTCCCAAACATTCCTCAAATTGTCAGAGTGAAAAGGAAAAAAATCGAAATTACCTGTCAATAATGACAAATATATATGTTACTGGGTACCCGCCAATTAATGTAGATCAAAATACTATTTTAAATTTTACCCATGGACGAGTAACTACACCATAGGGTACTTGTTTTTTGCGGCTCGTATACGGGTATTCCTAACATTCATGTTCCAAGTACGAGTTCATGGGATGGGTATTCTCCGTAGACATGCCGAATAAATACTCGTTCATGGCTAGTTTTATTTTTATTAGGTCTATTCTACTTGTAAATATACTGCGTCCATGTTCCGATTTTGTACCAGTTATAACTTGTAGATGTAAATTGTACAATTTGTAAGCAAAAAATGTGTAAATAATTTTAAATGAAAGATTTGGAGTACTTGGGATACTGCAATAATTGAAAACTTCATGAATGGTGTGTATATTAGTGGTGTCATTTTTGATTATTTTAAGATAAATGACTAAAATATAAGTAATATCAAGGGTGTCCGCAGAAATAAAAAAAAATAAAGGAATTATTGCTTCGTAGCAGAAAATTTAATATTTCCATAACAATTATTTTTTGTGTGAACAGCTGTGGATCTTTGAAGTTTTTTCCAAAAAAATTTATTTTATTAAAGTGGCTATAAATTTTTTGAAAAATTCTCCAAAAATTAAATGTTTCATAAAAGTCGATTTTTTGACATAGTGGTATATTTAAAAAAATTGAAATTGTACCCAAAAATTTAATTTTTTGTAAGCAGCTCTGGATTTTTATTATCTTTTGTTTGATAAGAATGTTTTAAATTTTATAGAATTCTTTTCAACTTTTTTTGTGGAATGGAGTACCCTCACACATAAATGAAATAATTTTACTGGAAAATTTGTAATTTAATTTAATTTTATAAAAAAAATTTGAACACTTTAATTTTCCATTTGTTTTCTAAAAAAATTATTTTTTTGTGGAAAACTGTGCATATTTCAAATTTTTTTTTGATACAATTTTAATATTGGAATTTTTTTTATTTTTTAAATGTTTTTTTAAAATTCCAAAAATCTAAAAAAATATTTTTATCAACCTGCAAACACCTCTATATATCTAAAGAAGACGTTACTTGGAATAGCTCTAGAATTTTAAATTTGATTTTTTTTTTTTAAATTTCATTTTTTGAGAATAGATATAGATTATATGAAAAAAAATTCTTAAAAAATATAAAAATCTGTGAATAGCTATGGATTTTTGAAAGTTTTCTCCGAAATATATAATTGAATTTCATTTATTGATATTTGTTTCCAAAAAATTAAAGTTTTGTCTGAACATTCACTGTATTTTGAAATTGTTTTCCAAATAATTAAATTTTTTCAAAATAGCTATGGATTTTTGAAGAAAAAAATTCCGAAAATTTTAATTTTGTAAATAGCTGTGAATTTTTGAGTACAAATTCCAAAAAATTTTATATTTCAACTTTTTTTTGAAATTTAATTTTCCAATTTTTTTTTTAAAGTTTAATTTTCCAAATCTTTTTTCAGAAAAATTGAATTTTTCAGATTTTTCTCCAAAAATTATAATTTTTTTTTTTTTTTGAAATTTTAAATATCAAGCCTCCCCCCCTAAATATATATATATATAATCCTACAGACGCACTTGAGACTTTGTATTCGTATTTGAGTAAAAATACCCAATAACTATTGTTATATTTTATAATTTATATTTTTTCAGATACTTGTATATACATATAGTCCCTTTACATCTTTAAAACCTATTAATTAATCATACTTTTTTGTGTACTTTAAGTACAATTTGTGGCCCACCCACAGTATTAATTCGAGTAATTAGATGATAAAAATTGAGGATAATTATTTGTACTTCATTTTGAGAAAAATCTTTCTAGTTTGCTTTTGTGTTGACTGGCTAGATATTTAGTGATATCATTTTTGCGAAATTATAAGTTACTTTCAGGATAAATGAAATAGGTTCACATTTCTAGGATTCCCTCATTTCTAAATATAATCGATGAATATTATACCATTGTATTGTCTACACGAACAAAAACCCCAATACCTTATTCTCAACGAGGTACAAACATATACCCTCATATGTATATATAAAGATAATGTTTGCATATTAATAGATTTTTGAGTGAGGGTAATGATTGAAAATTTACGGGAAGAGATTTGAAAATCAGATAAAAATTCGTATCTCTCAACATCAATTCATTTAAGGCTTAATAGCTCACACATATTGTATGGATGTACGTCTTAAAGGATTATAATCCTTCTTGAGATCTTGTACGAACATACCACATAGTAGAGCAGATTCATTCATAAGAAAACAACAACAATAAAATAAAAAAAACAAATTCCCTGTATTTGTTCATATTTTTTTTGAAGGTTTCAATTCATTATTGTGTGTGCACATCTTTGAAGATCACGATTTATACAAATCGTGGATCACGTGACTTCTTTTTGAACTTTTCTTCTCTCTCTCTTTTCCCCCTTCTAGGCACAAATGTATGTACATATTAGAGTGTTTGCTATTCTGTAAAGTTGACCAAATTCAAAATTATCGTTGATCACGAGATTTGTTTTAGGTGTTGGTAATGACCTCCTAAAAAAATTATGTAGCATCAAAACCGTTATTATGTATCTGGTCAAAGTTCCAGGGTACCGGAAGTACTTCAAAATGAGGTTAAATTACATTTTTTTTAAATCTTATTACGATTAAGGCATAAGAAAAGAAAAAATATTTCAGATTTTTTTTTGTAAGTTAAAACTCATGAATTAACTATTGACGGCATACAAATATAGATAAATAATTAGGGATTTTCTATTAATTCAGCAATTTATATTATTAAATTTTTTCAAGAACATGAAACAAATGGATATAAGCATACTTACAATCTTTGAATACTTAGTAAATTAATTCAATGAATCAGATTTTCCAAAGTTTTTATTCAATTTTGGTTTTGAGTGATTTTGTAACAGTTAAATTTTTGTGTCTTTTCTTTTAATTTTTTTAAATTTCTCTTTCTTAAATTTGACCTTATTTGAAGTAATTCCGGTACACTGGAACTTTGACTGGATGGAAGGTAATGGTTTTTGATTACAGAGAATATTTTTAGGGGGTCATTACCAACACCTAAACACATTTCTTGATTCATGATAATTTTGGATTTGGTTAACTTTACAAAATAGCTAACACATCAATATCTGCAAGATGTCGTAAATATACAAAGCTATGGTAATTATAAATAATATTGATGATTCGTTGCTTCGGAACGTAGCAGACGCATTATGTGATTCCTTTCCAATGCTTTGAAGCCAGCGTATTATTTATATATAATTAATTCAGGGTTGAAGAATTATTATTATCTGGATTGTTGACATTTTTGTTTCTAATTTGTCAATGCTGTAATACAAAGGTAAAAATTCAAAACGAATATACATATAACTAAGAAGAACTACTGTAGTATTCCCTCTATTATTATCTAAGGCAAAAAAGTCTCAATGGGAAAATATCACAACGCAAAACAGTACAAGGCGAAAACACCTGAAGGTGAATGTGTCACAAGGCGAATACGTACAAGGAAAGAATGTTCAAAGCGAATCCTCCTAAAACCATATATCTCATCGTTACTTTTATTGGATGATGCAACTTTTCTCTGAATAGAAACAGAAAATGTGCCGAAATGATTCGATAGTTAACCAACCCTTCCCAACTTTGAAATTACTATTCAATAATTGTTGAGAATTATAATTAGCGTCTGAACAAGAGCTAATTCGAACTCAACAAACCAACGTTTAGATCACTGATGAGACAAAAACAAACAGAATCATTGAAATTGAGAATAAAATACGGTGTATATCTTTATGTTTTTATGCAAACGCAACACCGTGATAAGAGGACGTTATTTAGCAAAGATTGTTCTATGGGACAGCCTTTGCATCAGATTAGTATTCGTTGTGGTTTGTGATTGAAAGTAAAGTTTTCAATCAACCAACTGACTCCTTCATCTTTCCTTATGTAGAAGTGAACCAACGACAAAAAAGACTCTTTGGATTTCCTTTTCTCTTTTAATTCATCATTCTCCTTTAAAAAAAGAATGAATGCTTCTGCATTACCAACCACTGTATTCAAATAAATGGGTAATGACATATGAAGAGGTCATGACACTTCATTTCCTGAATGCTTGAAGATATCACGTAATTCATTTAAGGTGTGCAGAAAAATAATAACAAAAGTTAAAGAGCTGAAAGAAATAAACAGTATTAGTTAATCTACTGAGATTATTCAAGACTCTAATATACACATGCATTTATTAACTTCTATTTTAGATATACTAAAGTTCACAAAAATCTTGTTCACAATTGGGTGAAAGAATGGCCAAAGTATATACAATAAAGAAAAACATTTCTTGTCACATAACTAAATAACTTTAAAGTCAAATCAAAAGATAACATACCAATAATATCATTTCATTCCCCTTAATCTATTGAAATAAATCATTATTTCTATGATATATATAATTAGGTGGTGTACAAATATTAAAAAATGACCTTGACAAATTCTTGGAGGTAGTGCAGCATCAATCTCCCCAATTGTTTTTGTTATATTTAACTGTAAGATTATTAATATCTTAGTAAAGTATAAGATGTCTAGTTCAGCTGATCAATCTTTAAGAGGATAATAACATTTGTTTACCCACAATATCTAGAACGTCAATTTATGATATTCTAAGCTGTTTATACCTATTTTCTCGGCTGTTACTGGTATTCTGAATTCGGATCTACTGAATTCTAAATAGTTATTATTAATCTGTTAACATCTTTACAATTAAATACAGAGTAGTTTCGTAACTAGCAACTACAGTGTGGCATATATTTGTTGTGGCTTTTTAAAAAATTAAATTCAATGATTATTTTTGAAATTTTTTAAATTAAATTGATACAATTGTAGGCTTTCAAAGCATATATCACATGCTCTAATTCGAGTCAAGATGTCCATGCCAACACGACAAAAACATATAGTTGAGCAACAGCGAAATAGGAGGCCTGCCCTTTATTCCTAATACAGACCGGCAATATCACATGTGGATTATGTCATACATTACATATACATTTGTAGTAGGTTTGGTCAATTGTTAATATATTTTTATTTATATCTTTAAAATAACTTAATGAAAATTGTATGCTTCTTGCCATTTTTCACAAAGACATCGTTGGATCCTCTTTGATGGTCCCTGGGCATCTTTACGATGTTTACAGGCCACTCTTCTCTTGGCTGACAGCCTGGAAGGTACATATATTTTGGTTACGATGTCGGTAATTTTCCAATTTGACCAGTGCCATATCATCAACTCAATAATTTGCTGTACTTGCATCGACATCCTTACACTAATTTGAACATTGAACGATTAATATTTTATTTGAAAGCTGAGAGCGTAAGAAGTTCATTGGTAGCTATTGCTGTTATGAAGCTCCATAAATAAGCGTTTTATTTGAATTTTAAAAAAGAGAAAATAAATATCTCCTTTCTTACAAATTCGGGTTATTTTTGAAGGAAATATTGAGGGATTCAATGAAGATAAAAAATAAAAAAAAACAGTTTAAAATAAGAATAGAAATTCATATTGTAATGTAGACATTTTTTTTTCTCTGTTTTTGAAAATTGTATAAGTTTATATAATTTATTCATCACTCTAAGAGGTCATAAATATCACTGAACCTTGATATATTCTTTATTTCATTTTTATGTGCCTTGAATATGCACAATCTAAATAGATTAAAATAGTTAGAAAATTTTCTCCAATTACTTGAATAAGCCTGTGGAGTATGGGTCAAATCACACATTTGAAATAAATTAAGAAAAAAAATAATATTTTGAGAATCTAAAAATATTATAATGACGTCATGTTAAGAAATCTATTTAATTTAAAATACCGTAGAACAAATATATTTTTATTGAATTTTGAAGTTCGATATTTGAAAATATTTTTACATCCGTTCAACTTTTTGAATTTTATTATTATTTATACACGATGTCGAAAACAATCAAAAATTTTAATAGATTTATTCAACAAACAAAAATATACTATTTTTTTATATCAAAAAACTACTGGGGTCCAAATTATGCACGACAATTAATTCCAAAAAACTTTTTTTTTTTTGGTGGATTAATATCGTATATGTGTTATTAATTTCCAATGGTAGAGGAAGTTCATTTGCACCACAAAGAAATAATCTTTCTTTTTCAAAGGAGAAGTAGGTAACAATGTTTTTTAGAGAGTTAGTTAGAAAAAAAACATATTTGATGTCATACACGTGGTTTGAATCATCAGTTAATGTCAAAATAATACTAGATGGTGAAGACGACGTAGATAATAATTGCTAAAGTTGAGATAATGTGCCAAAAAGATGACAACTTTTAAGTAGGGATGTACCAATACCAATTTTTTAGCCCATTCCAGTTCTGGCACCATCTTTATGGAGATTCCGATACCAATTCCTTATAATACATAAATGAATTTCATAACCAAATAACAAAATTGTTAACATTTTTAATGTTTAACTTACTATAAATTACAAATAAAAAAATATATGTAAATTTGTCAATCATAATTAGTAGTTCATAAACTTAAATTGTAACAAGTTAGTTCCTCTCCGTGTTCAGGAGTCATTTTCTTTTTAGTTGGCTCATATTAGAGAACTTGACGACCCTCTTATGTTAGATATTTAAAATCAGCCTCTTTACCCCTCGGCTTCTAATCTAATTTCAACTGCGTCAGAGATTTAAAAAAAAAAAAAAAATTGCGACACTGACAATAGAGTATTTTCTATTATATTGCTGGTACGGCCCACATGAAATCAAATGGTCTTGAACTGTCTCCAGTTTCTAATTGAGTTTTATATGCTTGCCCCAGTCATCTGTATAAGCCAGTGTTCAACTCCGGACTTGTGTCCTTTTTAATGAACCCAGGATGAATATTGATGATTTGAACTTGAGTCAGAAAATATGGACTCGACTTCAGTTCTGTTATAAACTATATTTTTCAAAAAACATACAAAAAAAGAAATATTTAGTGAAAAAGTTACTTAATGGTTTCAGAGTAAATCGATCGACCCAACTCCTACCGTTACATACTTTTTCAACAATTCATGATACAATTCAAATGTATGGGCATTAAAAATGTGTTTATTTCTAAATGGTTACTTTTAAGTAAATTTCCAGTACAACCCTGACAATTTGTATAATCTTTTTATGTACATCCCCATTCTATTCTTTTTTTGAATTTTTCTGAAAGACGTCGTCTAGTCTAGCTATTTTATTGATTTTATTGATTGGAGCTAAAAAGGTTCAATTGTTTATAAAATTTAAAAGTTTATTTTTTAAATTTAATGAACGTCTCTATAACTACATTTGAAACTTTCATTACTACACACCAATAATTAAATTAGTAAATTTAATCATTCAATGTAAACAAAAATAAATATGTCACAAGAAAAAATGATACGAGACGTCATCTATGGTATCATAAAAAGCGACACTTTTGTTATATGGATAATAGTGATGTGTACGAGTTAACTTTAAGCTTGTGGATAAGGTTATGTATTTGACTATTATACAACATCCAGTCCCACCGATAATCATCTCGTTCATCACTGACTATTTAGAGGTTTTTGATTCCGTTATTGGATTAGGAAATTAAAAAAGTGGTACTTACCTAAGAACAATTAAGGATAGTGGTAGAAAGGAATATATAAATTGAGAATATATGATATGTAAAATATACAAAAGTTGATTATTTTGGCTTAAAATGTAAAAGAAACACATTAATTTTAATGTATTCATTATCTACAAATGAGATAACAATATTTTCTGGGATCTCGTAGTTCAAAAGTTTATTTCCCGGGATTCATATCTTAGAATGTTTCCCGGTAAATGAGAAAATCTACATATACATCTAAGAAGATTTGATTAATGATAGTCTGCATTTCCTACATACTCTTTCCTAATATTAATTACTAACCAACAAATATTCTTTATTATTAAATAATGGAATTAATTAGATGTTATAAATTAACTATAAAAAAATGCAAAAAATAAGTAAATAAGAAAGAAAGATGAACAAAAAGTTTATGGCAGAAAATGCGGATCCCTTGTTGGAGTTTTTTTTTTCTTTTCATCTTTAAACATTTAAATGTATTTAGCAACATAGGTAAGCAAATGCAAGTTCAAGGTACTAATTGTCTTAAAAATACATTTATACACTTATTAAAATGCTTAAATAACCTTTGAAAATATTTTGGGCTGCCTGTAGGTACATAGTACTACAAAATGCATTCCTTAATGGCCTCATCAAAAAACACCTCCGTAGGTTTTGTATTATTTACATACATACAGGGTATACCAAATAAATCTGTAGAACGTTTGACTTTATCAAGATCAATAATGAGAGTAACATGGTCAAACCATTTATTCAATTCGGCAGCCGGTAGCCGCCACCATATGCATGATCCTGTACCTGATGCTGGTACAAGCGTTTCTGACGTCAGCAAGATCCAACTAATTGGTCTCACTCACAATGCAAGTTCAACGGTGTGGGCGGCCATTCTTATCAATTTTATCCTATGTTGCATTACTTATCATACAATAGTTTGATTGTACGAATACAATAGAAATTTCAGTTCAAATAAACGAGAGTATCAAATTGCTTGCAATGAAATTGCATCTTAATCAAATCCTTAATGATCAAATTACTTGCAATAAATTGTTTAATAATCAAATTACCCACAATCATTTCTCTTGATAATGTAAATGAAGTTAAAATGACCATTAACCACTCAACTGGAAATTTTATAAATTGCACGGGCATTTTGCACATTGCTCGCTAAAACGGGCATTGCGCAAAATGCCCGATTTTCCACATTGCCCGGATACAGATAGCAATTAAATTAAGCTTACATTATGTAATAATTAAATGTGGGATTTCCGGGTATGTGTAAAATCCCACGAAATTCCGGAGGATAAACTCAATACAAAAATGTATGTAAGCTTTGTAGTGTGCTTCAATAATTCCATTCATAAGTATTGAATGCATTTGTCATAAAGTCAATAGATGATAAAAAATAATCCATTTTTCCCTCAATACATAGTTATTGATTTTGACAAGATTATGAATATGGGGAAATGACATTGATACACGTTTTTGATAATTTTATGTTCTTTGAATACTTTATAAGTGTTGACAAGGACATGATCTTTCAAAAGGTCAATAACAAAAAATGTTAAAAATACCAGTCTTTCAATTTATAATTTTTCCCTAACCCAATTTGCAATGTAATCTTATGCTTTATTTATATCCTGTAAATAATTTAGTATATTCCAATTTAGACAAAACAGGGAGACTACAAATGAATAGTAAATGTGCGCTGCACAGTTTTACTATGGATTCTATGGAATATTAACATATTATTGAAAAACGTAGAGTAAAATTGATTAAATCCTGGATGCATAAGTATCTTAATCTTTTTCCATTTCTAGGTAAAAATGACGCATATTGGAATAGTTTCATGTCAGGCAAAGGTTTGTCACATATAAAATATATATATATTTACTATACCAATTTAATTAAATAATAAAATTGCCAACAACTGCCTCTTCATCATTCTGCATTAAAAACAACGTTTCGTCTTCATTTATGACACAATAATAATGTTTTTTTATAGGTCAGAACATAAATAGAAGTATTAACGAGTTATAAATTAGTCGAACTTGTTATTAAATAATTGAAAAAAAAACAAAAAAACGAAGAGAGATAAATCATCATTACAGGTTCTATATATTTTTAGAGGTACAATAAATCTGGATAAAGGACAATTTTATTTTTTAAAGATGGAAAATTTACTATAGCCAGATTTTTCTGAGTTAGAAGTATAGTAAATAACCACAATTTTTGTATAGTTGTGTAAAAACATAATTTTGAAACTCCCATTTCGAGACCACAAGTATATTATTAGATCCGGTTTTTGACTTATAATCGAGGATTTTTAGCTTATCTACTATTTAACTACATATGTATGTCTTTAAAAATTAAAAAAAAAAAGTTAACTTCATCCAGATTTTACAGAATGTTTCTAGAATGCAAAATAATTTATGTAGTAAAAAATTGGTATCTGTGATAATGTTGACTATAATCGTTTTTTTTTATTCTATCCAGATTTGACTGTGTATATGTGCATTGGCTAGAAAAAGTTTGGAAAAAATACTTTTTCGACATTTTCATTATTGTATCTGACGTTATCAATATCTTTTATTTTAAACCGATGAAAATTATTATGAAAAAAATAGATCCGTAATTTATTTTTAATTATTTATCTATAAAAATCCAGCTGTTTTGTGCAGCCTTAATACAATATTGCATGTTTCCCGCTGGTAAGTATGAGAGATTGGTAATTAATTCCTTCAGAATGGTTATGGTTCTATCTGGAAGACGTAAGCAATTCATTCTGGACGGAGATTAATTGGAAGGAAGTTTGTTGCTCAGCAAGACAACGACTCAATACATACATCCAACCCCTGCAAAAACTTATTGGAACAGAAAGAAGCTCAATTTTCTTATTTAAACCAAATAGAGCTATTGTAGGAACACCTTGACAAAAAAAATCGGGAAAAGTGCCCAACAAGTAGGTGGAATATTTTGATGTATTTTGATGATGCTTGGAATGATATCATCACACTTGCCATTCTTGAAAAACTTACCGAAAGAATGCTAAAAGTCTGCAGAGCAGTTATAATGGAAAAGGGAGGATTTTTTTTTATGAAGCCAGAATTTAACCACAAATACTTTACAAAAAAATATTTTACCCATTTTGAATCTTTTTTTTTTTTTCATTTTAATAGCCTAATTACTGTTATCTGATGATAAAGTCATATGTAGTAAGAAAAATAAGTGAAATTCCATTTTTTTTAAACTTTTTCTTCCCAGTGTATATCCCTAGAAATGATATATAACTCATGATATAACTATAAGATATATATCAAAATTTGTCATTTTTGACCCAGTTATGTAAATATGATACTGTATAATAGGTAAGTCCATTTAAGTCATTTAAGGAATTCTTTAAATATGAAACTATGGTATTTATTCATTATGGAGATATTTAAGGAAAAAACATAGTTTTAATACGGTTTAAGCACTCTTTAAACAATATTATTTTTGCACCCTTACTTTAAGTGTATAAAGATTACACATATTTCAAAATCAATTCGCTTAACATTGTGCTAGTAACATGAAAGTGTTATGGATTTTTTTTATTACAAAAACTATCAATTACCCATATTTTTGAGTGGGAAGCAAATAAATACTTGACCTTTAGGTAAAATAGTGTCAAGGATTATGGGAAAAAAATAATATTTAAATAAATAATATATCTATACATATGTACCATTTAACCACTTAGAGATTAAAGTATTATAATACCACACAAAAATTCTTTAATTGATAGCGAAGTAAAGTCAAGGCCAATTTATTATATTTTTGTCATTTATTATAGGTCCTGTGTTATACATGGATGCTCATTTAAGTTACTTCTTGTAAATTTAACCTAATAAACATTTCAAGTCCCCCAGGAGCATCAAAGCTTATGTATTTAAATTTCATCAGTCTCATATATTATCAAAATAATATGATTAATACAACAGTTCATTGTGATTGCATTTAACAATTTCTAAAATATATATTAGATTAATCAAAAAAAATGAGCGTTTTTCGCTAGATGTCTTTAGTGAGCTATATCTAACGATTAATAAATTGCAGTAAAAAAAAAGCATGAAATATACTTAAAGGTTGGTTAAGCGTACACTTTAAAAAAGTTTGAGTATCACTACGACCAAGGTAAAAAGGGGCAGCAGGTGGGCAATTTTTTTGTGCTGTTTATCGAATGCAATAGGAATGGGATTATTCCAACGATTTGATAATATGAACGTTTAAAATAACAATAGAATAATGTTAATTGTGGAGTTGGACCGGTTTTTGAGCACTTATTCAATTGCCCAGGAACTGAAGATAAGCCATGAAGCCGTTTGGAACCATCTAAATTGGATAATCCTTCCTATAAAAATAAAGCGAAAAAACCCTCAGAACTTTTTACTTTACCTTTTATTTATTAGAACTTGAGACTTGGACTGCCACATAATACACAATGTGTCTTAGATACAAGTAAACTCAGAATATTAGATAATATAGAAGATGAATACATTTTCGACATAACTCGAACTTGAAGTTAAAAAATCCATACTTGAATAAAACTCGAGGCTTGAGAGACTTACAAACATCAATTCAATCAGTCAATGAGCCATCCTTTTTGCATAAACAAACTATAATTAACATTTTGTGTTCTCGTCATCATGAGTGAGTAAAAAGCCAAAAGGCATCGCATTTCAGATTTCCCAGATGCTCTATGATGGAAAATACATCTGTAGGAAAGAAGGAAGTGAAGAGTAGAATTTAAAGAGGGATTCCGATTTCCGGTCCAGCTAGGAGAATAATATCAAGGACGACTCCACCAAATCGATGAATCGCCTCCCCAACAACTTTTCAGTGGCTGCTAGGACAATTAGAAGGGATGTGAAGGGCGACTCGGCATTTTCTTCATACACAAGTACCCCACAACACCATCAAATTGTTGAAATATTTTTAAAACAAACTCTTTAGTATTTTTGTTCTCCCTAAACCTGTACAAAATTCATTTTTTTGGGACCTTGAGGTGTATAAGTGTTTGATTTTGATGATTAATTAAATGATATCAAGTAATTGAAATAGTGTTGTCACGGTACCAATACTTTTTTAGCAGTTACAGTATTAATATAGTCATCACTATTTTGGTACTTTTCGATACTTTTTCGACTAAAAATCGTATAATGGCAATTTTTGTTTGGTGTGTGGGATAATGAAGAAGCTGTATAACTTTTTTATAAAAGGAAATATTTATTCTTGTTTTTCTTATCAAAGATAATTTTTTGGGGAGGAGGATCAAAATTTTGAGGAATCACTTCAAGGGGTCCAATTTTTTTTAGGTCTTAAAATACCGGTTCGAATATCAATTACCCTACACCACTAAAGTATCAAAATATCTAAACTCATTCACAATAATTGTTTTAACAACCCTCGAAACAGTGCATTTTAGATTTATCAACATTTGACTTATTTAGTTCCTTGTAAAATATAACAATTTTCAATTTCAATTCAAACTTTTAACCGTTTTTGAATATAAAAAACGGTTAAAAAAAACAAACAAAGGAAAACAATTAAATTTGTGATTCTTAGTCTTTATAAGTATTTTTGTCTGTCTAAGGTAATTTTCCTGAAGGATTTGAAGGAAAGTAACGGATAATTATGTGGGGTTACCACATTTGTCATACGTAATACGTGGATGGACAATGTAATTCTAATAACTTTACGTAATATAATCTTTAAACCTCAACAACTTACTTATTTAAGTAAAGAGGCTCTGTGATTTAAAATATATTCATGTTAGTAGGAGTAAAAATGCAATGGCAAATTAAATTTTGGAAGCAAAAAATATAACTAAAATGCTATTTACTGTCCCACGAACAAGGGACATTTTATATCAAAGAATATCTTTATTGTTACTGGGAGAGTTGGTTATATTAGAATATTATAATTTGCAAAGTTCTTTATAAATTGCATGTACAGTCCTTCTCTGTCAAAACAATGTATCTGACTTTAAACAAATTTTACAGGAAGGCTAAAAACGTAGGTATACGAGTTCGAATTAACTCTTTATTTTATATGGATTGAAGGTATAATTGTATTCATTTTTACATCTGAGGGATCCGGGGGTTCGCTCAGCTAACATCCTATGAAGTAGTGCTTACAGGTAAAAAAAATTTACAGTTATAATATTATGTTGGGATGAAAACTATTGGGGATATTACTATATAGATGAACTTTTCCACCAATCAAAAAAATGATAGATCCAATGATTTTTCCTGCAAAATATTTTTCAAAATTATATAATATCTAATTGATGTAAGAAATTGAAAATTTTGCAAGATAAATTGTTTTGCCAAAGATATGACAAGCTGCCTTTAAACTGTAAATACGTTTTGCAAAAGTTTTAATCTTATTTGATTATTCCAATATGTACAAGTTTTTTCTTACCTTTGATCTCACATGACTTTATTAGAACTTCATTTAAGTTAATAATTATGCAGGTACATGGGTTGTTTATATATGAGAATAATATTTTTTTGAAATTTGTATTGTATGCGTATAAATTTTTCATATATTTAATGTAATGGGTTTCAAAAGAAGAAAAGAAAGGTTATACATTATCTAGGTATTAGAAGTAGACACAATATACAAACATAAAATTGAGATAGTAATAAGTACACACAAGTAATTAACATAAAATACTAATTAATTCCATATAGAATAACTTTATTTATCTGCCCTTATTTGATAATCATTGATAGTGGTAAAACTTAGTGGTGCATTTAATTATGCGTGTGGCATAAGATAACCTATAGAGATATGAAATGACATCTTATTTAAAGATATTTTTCTCAACCTAAAAATGGATTTTGGATCCAATTTAAGATTTTGGAAATAAATGGTTTCATACTATAGCATTCCTACGTTTTAATTTTAATCTATTTGTACAATAAGTAATTATACTAATTAGTTAAGTCACTTCATAACATTAATCTACCACTAATAGCATAACATTTATAAGAGCAATCACGTTGAGATTTTTTATTTATCCCCTTGCAACGTGGACTTTCAAAGAGGAAAGGAAAAATTTGAAAAAAAAAGATATTTCGTACCTTCTCTATTTTTCTTGTAGCCTAGAGCTAATTAATATTTAAATAATATTATCGCGTCGTTACCTTTATTGCGACAAACAACCTTCCCTCAAAAAATAAACAGAAAATAGGTTTCGAAATCATTTGGCGTTAGAAAATTTAGTCACTCATACCAATTGTTATTTATTTCTAAAGTACTACCAGACTATTATTCTCTAATTATTTCTACACAATTTTTTAAATGAATTACAGATATTATATATATTTCTTTTATTAAAATTCTACAATGTATCTTATTCCATTCTGTAAAATAATATTGCTCAGAAATACTTTATTTAAAGCATAGCTATATATTTGTATTAGTAAATGATAGCCAAAAAAAATTCATAGAAATGATAAAACGGCCAATAAATATATATATATATACCACGAGGGATCAGCAAGACATTCCTGCCCTTTTGCAAACAGACTATAATTACATAATAACTTATGACATCGTTTATATATCAAAAAGAATAAATTATGAACTAGCCATCACGTATCAAATGAGGTAAGGGAATAGACAGCTGACAACCAAACATATTAGGTATTTTTATGTTAACCCCGTTTTATATACATTGGATTGTTACTTGTAGCAATGTAAAAATCAACGACTGAGTATGAAATGACCCAAATTCTAAATACGGATCGTTGATTTATATAAATTATTAAAAATCCAAATTCTTTAAGTTCTTTCTAAATAAGGTCTACTTCTTTAAATTATACTTGATTTACAACTTAAAAAAGCTATTAAAAAAAAGTGTATTTCATAAAGCTACACGTGAATATTGACCAACAATTAGTTTTTTCAAATAAATTAATAATAAATTTTGCCTTAATATTTAACAGTTAGCAATGATAAAAATACAGAAGGCTAGATACTATCTATACTATTTCAAGTGTTTCCTTACCCTTTTGTCAACTGAGGTTGCAAGTGAAAGAAGATTATAATAAATTGTAATAATAATTTTCTAATTTTTTGAATAGAATCTTTGTTCATTTCTAAAAATATTTTTTTTTTTTTTTGAAAATCCATCAAAATCAAAGATTTTTTTTGTTATAAACTGGAATTTTTTGTATGCAAAGTAACTGAGTAACTGTTTGAGCGCAGATGTCATTTTAAAAAATGAATGGTTTCCTTCATAAGCCATGAAGAATTACATTTCTGCTCACTTCAAGGTAGGTATGATCAAGAGTCCTCTATTCGTCTACAAAGCCATCAGATCCGCTGTTCATAAGGGTGAATTGGTTTAAACCAAGGGCAAGAATGCTGCAGAAAATTTCAAGGTTTCAAAGAACAAAGCTGTCAAAAACCCCAAATTCCCTAATTAGTTGCTGAGAAAAAATCAACCAAGTCCAAATCTTTATGGAAAAGGCTCCCAAGAAGAAACAGGTCAAGTACTAGACTCTCAAGAAGATGACGAAAAAGAAGTTTGCTGATATGAATTAATATAAATAAATCAAAATACGTTTTATAGAATTAGATTGATAGCTTTATTTTAAAATATCTTGTCAAAACTGAATAAAGTTAATATAGTTATTTAATTATTAGGGTTGGTCAAACCATACAGAAAAATAACAATTTTAAGTTTAAAAAGGAAAAAATGTTGGTGCTGTAGATCTTTATTCCTTTCTGTTCTTTTTTTAATGGATCGTTGTAGGGTTAATATCCCTCTCTCTGAATTATTAATTCCCGACTACTTCTGTTACTTATCTTCAACCAAAATATAAAATGCAGCTAATCTTTACAAGGGTTATAATCCAATAATACCGTAATTCTCGTTCTCGCCTTGTCCTCACGCACTTCGACATGCCAACACCTAACGTACATAGAAATAATAAAAATATTTAGTACCAGATAAATTATTTGACTTTTTGAATATACTTCGAAATGAAGTGTTGTTAATACATTCATTTTTATATTATTACTGTACATAGTAACGGATAATAGAACGATATTATTTTGCAAAAATAGTAGTTGTATGCAAAATAACTAGATACATGCATTACTTATAGAAAGTAACACAAATATATATATATATTTGCATTAATATTCCATTAGATTTAGATAAGCTTAACATTTTAAATAGAATAAAGATGTAAAAAAGAACATAAAAAAGAAGTAAATAATTTAGGATAATTTATACGAGGTGACACCTATATATTGTAGCCTTTTTAAAGTTTAAATTAAACACTTATTTATAAAACTTTTTAAAATTTCTTAGGTTATTCCAATTTTTTATAGAAAAACAGCAATAAATATGCAAACCCTATATAGAAGTACTGAGTTGGGCAGCAAAACATGGACTCGAGAGGTTGGTTTTTAATAATAACAAAAAAAAAAAAGTAAATAAGGCCTTTCCAAACATGGTCAATCAATATAGCCACCTACACGATTATTCTCAGTCTTTACACGTCGCTGGAAGACCTTGCAAGAGTTCATGACGAATTTCACAGACAAATTATCCGACGCAGCCACTATGAAACCTTATTGTGAGGCCACCTTTGGGTGTGGAGTTTTGTTGTTTCCCCTCTCCAAAGTCGCTCACACAGAAAAATCCAAATCTGACAAGGAAGAGGGCCATATCTCTTTAACTCTAGAGCCTCCTGCCTTCGTGACCTCTGTCAGAAGGAGCTGTAGATTCTTCGTGCAGGATGATAATTTAAAGTCGCCTTTCATAGCCATCCTGATGGTCCTAGCCTCTACGAAAAATCGTTGGGGAGCGATTCATCGATTTGTGGGTTTGTGGGATCCTCCTTGATCTTCTTCTCCAAGCTGGACAGGAACTCTGGACCCTTTTTTAACTTGTACCCTCCTTCACTTACTGCTTTCCTAGAGATATCTTTTCCATGATTTTTTATTTTGGCCACCTAGAAAACCAGACACTACACAATGTATATAATCCTCTCCACCTCAATTTCAGCATCTAGGAGTTATGAATTGATCTACTTTTACATTTTTGACCATTCATAATGACATAATGCTTATTATAGTTTGTTTATTCACAAAGGATGGTTCACTATCTACTATTGTAATAATCACTAATTGCCTATATTCATTAGAAAATTAAAATTAATGAACTGTCCTCGTTTTACTACCAACACTCTACAAATAACTATGTGTTTTTGTATCTCTATTTGTTTTTGTATTAAGAGAGTTTTCGCAGACATCCTAAATTGCATCATTGTTGATATTTTTTAGTAAATGTAATGGAGAAATTTCTAAATAATATCAATAGAACTTCATGGAATAGCTTTATTAATAAAAAATGACTAAATGCCTGCATTTAATACTCCTTGGGGTAAATGATTTACAGTGATATTTGAATTTAATCAAAGTAATATGACCTGAAAATTACTACAAAATGGCTAGATTTTTACTATTAATCTTATTCTAAATCGATTATCCTATAAAAGTAAGGTATAATAGAAAATATATATTCCTTTCACAAGTTTTATTGACTACCCTTTGGAAATAAGATTGTATGATATTGAAATAAATTTCTATAATACATGTTAGTATCGGACATATAATAAAACTAGGCATACGAAGGATATATTTTTGTAAGGCAATAATGTTTCGCCCTCTTATTTATTTGTCCCATTTGGACATCCAAATATACTAAAATAGTTTTCTTTATTCCTTAATAGGATTGAAAAAAGGGTTTTTATTCTTATAAAACTAGGTTGTTTCGGCTACAAAATGACTGACATAAACAATTCTGACGTCAAATGAAAACGCTTTATTCAGTTAGTTTGAGAGAAAATCCAAGGGATTGTATTTGTATTAAAAGCTATATTTTTACAGAAAGATATATAATTCGAGGGTAAACTGTGAGAGTATGAAATGTTTTGTTGAGATGATAAAAATCCATTTCAGCAGACATTAACTAATAAATATTTCAACTTCAGAAACATTGTGTATTTTAAAGATAATGCTCCAAATGGAGAATATATGTAAAGTTAGACACATATTTAAAAAATAGGACTGCAATTTTTAGTTTGAAATTAACTTACCGGATTTATTAGGCGTCGTCGGATATACAATTATTATTTTAATAATATAGAAGATAACACCCCAACAAATCCTTGGTGCCATTCTCCGTTTTTCATAAGCACACTCAGACGTAGCTCTTTCTATAAAGTACTTCCTGTCTTTGTTTTTCATTTTTAATATGAGTTCTACTAAAAACCTGCGAGATTTCTTTCATTTTATACAGTGCTCCCTGTATAGGTATTATACTTATTTTATTTTTCTTTATACTGCATTGGTATATGAACCAGGGAACACTATATCCAGTGAATTCGGTGACGTATTTTCATACTATCGTATATTATTTTTAACTCGACGGATGGCTCTTAAGTTGAAAAAAATGAAGTATGAGAATCTTTAAAAGACTATGATAGAATCTAAAACAACAGTTACTATGTTGAGTTTATCGGACAATAAAATGGGATTAAAGGAAATAAATCTTCTTACTTCACATATTATATATTCGATATTTTTTGTCTAAAACCATGGCTCATAAATTGATCTATAAGTCTCAAATTTTGTACACGTATTCCCTGACACATAACATAAAAATACAATATACCCGAAGAAAAAAGTTACAAAATTATTGACCAAATTAGATAAAAATCTATTTCCACTGGAATGATATTTTCTTAAATACAAAATTGATCCATAATCATCAAATTTGGATTATATATTTCCTGACAACTCTTATTTAAAATATAACTATAATGGACACTTGGTAGAGCTCAAGCCTTTGCATATGTGTCTTATTATACCTACAAAACTACACTAATTTGATTTATCTATCTCAATTGATTCAAACGTTATGGTCGATTATCAGATTTTAACGTTTTGTGAGAATTTGACCTTTGATTTTGATTTCTTAAAAAATGCAATTGCTTCTTAATATTTACGTATGTAATCTAACTACAAAGTTTTACCAAAATCGGTCAGTAAATTTGTCCATAATCCTGCTTACAAACAGACAGAAACGGAGGCGATGACATAACCTCCTTCGAACGTCTTCGGTGGAAGTTATCAGATAAAAAAGTATTTTTATAAAAGGTTTTGATGATACAATTTCTAAATAGGTATGAATAGCCAATATCCTTCTGGCAACTTTGTATTTTGCGGATGAGTCAAACTCTATTTACCCAATCAATTCAATTTTCGCTCGGTAAATAATGAATTGATATATTTTTTAGAAGAAACGAAGACATGAAAAAAAAGAAGAATGACAAAAACAAAGTTTTTTCTCTTTAATGTAAGTATCTAAAATAAAACAAAGTTTTTATGAGATCAAAAGTTGATATCAAACAAAAATAAAATAAATCAACACTAAATAATTTATTCATCTACTTACATATATGTATATTATATAGGTACCTTCAACAAATAAAAGTAGTAGCTCACAACAGAAAGTTTCGTACATTGTATTTTGCAATAAACCTCCGTTATATTCTTGGGGTGTACAAAGACTAATTTACCTATGATAATACATGTGCTGAAAATTTCCAGGGTTCACAGACATATTGTGCTGTTTTTTTAAATTATCCTCATTTTCAGTTAGTATCAGCCTTCAAGAGACAGTTGTCAAAATGTATTCTTTATTTTTTGAGTTATTGTGCTAAGTTTGACGCTACCTTTGTTATTTTCAAAACAATGGATCAAAAACCATTTCATGTTTCAATTTTACATTGTTTCTGAACGGGAAAATACACACTATTCAAACGATGGAAAGTGATATAGGGACTCCGTTGCATAATGCTAATAATAAAGCTAATTTTGAACGAGAAACATCGTGTTTTCTTAGTTAAGCCCGAGGCTTTTCAGGCCATGTATCAAAATATTTGTGATCTGATATGTTACAAATGATTAAATGTACCAGATTCAAGTATGGAGCCAAGTAAATTTAAATATATTTGAGTCAAATACAAGTACTTTATTTAAACAAATTAACTCTCCGTTGGTGAACTGGGGAATTAAAAACCCCCAGATTAATAAAAAAAATCTTTTTTATTCCTTTGAATCTACAGTTTATCACCAATGCTTTTCAGTATGCTCCAAAAATATTATTTCAAATTTTATGCCTCGTTTAAGATTTATTCGTATATTTAGTAATTTTCATTCCTGCCTTACCAAATTTTATTAAGTATTTTAATAAAAAATAATTACTTGGCTTTTCTTTTTGATTTCTTAAACTGAGGGAACAATGATATCTACAAAGTTGTAATATTTCAGCTATTCTATTATATACTACGCGCATCCTTATAAACCACTCTTGGATACTAATTAGATTCACAAAATTTACATAAAGATTATGAATATTTCATAGAAATTTTTGTAAAGAATAAGAATGCAATTTTTTTACAATTAGAATAACAAATTATATATTGTTGAAACTGCAGACTCATGTTGTTCAGATTATTTTAAAATTAAAACTTATTTTTTCTAAATGGATTGCAATAATATTATATTTTTTAGAATTTTATTTCATATTTATGAGTGCAGAATGGGTAAAAGAGTACAAATTTTAATGACATAATAATTATAACCATTTAACTGTATATTATGTAATTAAACACGGTTAATTTTACAAGTTTCTTTTTTACCCAGTTCACTAACTGCATTATAAAAATGATGTTCACAAACAAAAGTTTATTGAAGGGGTAGCAAAACATCCCAAGGAAGTAGTCACGTTAAGCTTGAAAAGAAAGTAACGATTATTGTAACAAATATAAATACGAAAAATCTTTAAAATATCCAACTCCCTTCATCACAAGATGTACAAAAAACGGTTTAGGAATATAATAAATTACCCATTTAATTGTTTCGACATTGACTGACAAAAATATCGGGATAGATACATAGCAGGAAGTGAAATCCATATGTGAACATACGCAGTTCCACTACGAATATTTGCTTACCTTTAAAGGATTTTTACGGGTAGTTAGATTATCATATTAAATTTGTTCGATACACCTTAGACATACTTGGGATAATTACTGTTTAATCAAGCCGCTGAATACTTTTTTTCAAATTTTCTTCCTCCTTCGTTTTCCTTTTTCCTTTTATGGTTTTTTGGAAGGTATATATGCATATAAGTATGGATATATGTAGACTGACATAAGCCCATTTCTATAAATAAAATAAGGGGTAAAAATGAGTCAAATCTTTTTATGTTCAGATCACAATGTTTGTGATCTGAACAATGCTCTATGCCATAAATTGAAACTTTTCTATACATAATAAAAAAGGTTGGAGCTTGTCATACAATTTTTATTATTATTTAACTATTAAAGCGGGGACAAGATCAAATAATTTTTATTCAATAAGACCGAACTCCATTTCGATGCATTTTTTACTCTTGTTCATGAACCTCTTGCAAGATGATAGCAACTCGTTCCTGTACAAGAAGGCTGCAACATTTTAATTCTTCCATTAAAGTGTTGATATTGCTTCGAGGAATACTTGGACTCAAGATTCCCCCACAAATAATAATAATAAGGGTTTTGGTTGGGCGGTTTCAGGGCCATTATTCACGGGCCTTAAAATGGGGACATTTGAATTCAGCTATGCCAACGTTCTGTTGGCTGTTTGGAAAGCTGTTGCTGGAATATGTATTGGCTCCCTGGAGCAACTTCAATCATCAAGGGGATCACGGTGTTGGTAAGAACATTGACGTAGACCTCAAAGTTTACTCTCTGTCATGACTTGACAGAGAGGGGAAAATACATTTCCATTACTACTGATCATGCCTATGCACATAATAGAGGCCGGATTTTTGTTCACATGATTGGCTGGACATCAAAAATATCAGCTGAGATACACTGATCATTCTTTTTCTTCTTGGTTGTATCTTTTCATCACCGAAAAACCAGATGAATCTCCAAGTATGTTTCAATGTTGACAAGATCTTCATAGCTCAACTTTTATATTGAAAATCATACCTGATGGCTTTCTTGGTTGTGGTCTGACTCACATTTCTCCTCTGGGTCAGAGTTTTGACTGTGACTGTCAAATACCTTCTTCAAGTTCGAAACGAATGTCTTGATTAGAATTTCATCACTTCTTAAATTTTTTTGAGTTTTGTAGGTATTTTTCTTGTCTTTGAAAGTCTTAGCAGTACAATATACAATGACAGTAGTGTACTTTTTAATGATTATTATCTTGGGATTTGTTCTTCTACCGGGGTTGAGTTTGGGGATTGTTTCTCTCTGATGTTGCTTCATCCTTGCTTCTTGTTAAGTTTATATTTAATAATGCTGATGTAAAGTACGCTAAACATTATTTTCTGACCAATTTTTAAAAAAAGTTCTAAGTGCCTCAAATTATCATAAAATTAAATTTCCAAGGGTATCAACTTTTAATGTTGAACCTGTTGTTACATTATTCGAAGTTTAAAATATTCAATTAAGCTGTGATACAGACTGTAATTTCAGTCAAGATCGGGCTACAAAAAATACTAATATATGTATAATTGTTCATTCAAGACATAATTGATGAATCCCAATAATATGGGATCATACATAAAGAGTTAAGTCATATACTTAATTGCCTCTTATCAAAAATAAGTGGGGACATTATTTCATCATCCCAATGAAAGAAATAAAGAAATAATGAATAATAAGGTCAATTACGTCACCCTCATTTACTCATCCATAATCTCATTAAACGATTTAAGAAAACATAAAAAGACAAAAAACCCAATAATAAAGTAATTGGATGTAAAAATCTAGGTCAACATGAACTAAGGGTTTTGATATTGCAGAATAAATCTTAAATTCTTATAGATATCCTCATAGAACCTTCTTTGGAAGCTTTTAACTTTTACTGCACTTCCAAAAAATAATTGCAAACTTTAAAAACAAAACATATCTAATCCTAGCCTTTCACAAAAGTATAATGATTTGAATGACCAAAATAAAGTGGGTTTAAATGTTTTGGAATTGTTCAAAAATTAGACAAATAATTTAATAACTACATTTTATCTCTATAAATGTTAAAGAAATCATAATATTAATTATTTTTTACTTTTTTGAAAATTATTTAAAATAATCATATAACCAATTTTTTTGATTTTTTTTTTTTTTTGGTTCTTGACAAATAATATTTCCCGAAAAAGTTAAAAATTAGATTCTAGTACATAAATTTTTGAAATAAAAACTTAAACAAATAATTAAAGTTTTCTAAATTTGTAGGAATAAGTTTATTTTAAAGATTTAGTTACTTGATAATAGTAAGTAACTAAATCCTTATTATAAATTATAAAAATAATTAAAAAGTTTCTTTATTTTAAGTCATGAATGTCTCTGTAAGTTAAATTTAGAGAAAATCGACTATTTTATTATACTATAGAAAAGTAAAGGTGACCTTTACTACATTTTTTTACCTTGAATATTTTAAACATCCATCCTCTGATTTTATAAAAAAAAATTATCTGAGGAAGATTAAATGAATGTCTCACTCTTGAAAAAAGATTATAGTCTTTTGGCTTGGTGCAATTAAGAAGTATAATTAATTCATATGAATACATTTTAATAATAAAATTTCATATTTAGTGGTTTATTAGAATAGGTATGTCCACCGTTTTCCAGGACATTCAGAAAACAGAATTAATTAAGAACTCTTCTGGTGAATAAAAAACATGTTTGTTTGTAACATTACACACTTTTTTGAAAGGAGATTATAGAATTTAGAGAAAAAAAGAAAAATCAAATTGAATTATCGTTCAATTATTTTTCATATTATTGTCAAAAATCTTAAGTCTTATTTTCCTTTTTTTTTCTTTTTTTCTACAGCATATAATCTCTTAAAGTTCTTAAAAATTTATGTTTTTATTTTTAGTTTTATATGAACTATGGATTTTGTTAGTAAAAAAAATTGGTTTATTGAAAAATGCACTTGAAAGGCCACCATGGTCTTGAACCAAAAAAATTGTTACCAAGACCGTTTCTGCAGCCTTAAAAAGCTACATAAATTTTTTTACCAAAATGTATTCATTTTTTTGGGCGTGATTCCCGGACAAACACATCCACACAAACACGGACATTTAATAGATAGATATCGGTGGTATGCCTATACATTAATATAAAATGAATTGCAGGACTCATTGATATTATAACAGGCAATGACCAATGACCATCTTAGTTTAAAATTAAAACTCCTAGCCAAGACTTACAACTAAAAATAATTAAACAATTCAATAGAGACAAACACAAAATTGTATCAAAGAATCATATACAAAATACTTTAAAACAGATTTAATCAATCTGTTGGCATTCCTTGATGAAAGTGTTGATATATTTTTAAAGTAGTAAAGGATCTAGCCGAATCTAAGAACTTGTATTTGAATATGTAAATAGCATAGTCCAAGGAATCATCATCCATCCTAGGTATTTTCATAGAAAAAACAAACATATTCAGTGGCAAAAAATCAAACTACTGCCCTCAGGTTTTCTCCATAGATTGACTCTCTACACTTCCACTCCTTGGCAATAAGTGCTTTGGGTCTTAAAGTATTTTAATGTATTGGCCAATTTTTTTTATTTTTTTTTTAATTGTGCCACTCATCTCTAAAGTTGTTCTTATTAAGACTCCACATTGGTTGAGAGCTACATTAAATATCGAAATCTTTGTCAAGGCCGTGACTATGATTTTAACTTGGTTTCAATTGTATTCAAATTGGTTTTCCATATCTCTCCCCACGGGTAGAGGGCCTATTGTTCCTTGTTAAAATGTTTTGAAATTGTATTAAAGTACGGCTGGAAAATAATGGTTTAATAGTTTATAAACTATAATTATATATTTTTTAAATATATAAAACAAATGAAATTTATATCAATAAGAAATTCATATCACTAAATATTTTAGTATAATACCCCTTACAAAATATTTCTTACGTACATTAGAGTGGGTTGTTTGGAGGGCGTTTGATCAAATATTGAAATCAGAGTATTTGTACCGCGGTACAAATAAATAAAGAGCAACTATTTATAACAATATTGATGATCATTATTAGTTATAATTATTATGGTAGAAAAAGTTGAAAATAACCCAATATTTAACATAAAATTAAAAATTTGATTTGTGGAACCATTTTTTTAATACGAACAAAAATTGAACCATTAGATAATAAAAGAGTAACACTACCTGTCAATTTTCTTCAAGAATTAAATTTCTGATCATAATGGAGAATAATGTAAAACAATATTTTTTAAATCCACAAAATATATTCAAATAAAGATACAATTGAATTGAGGAACCTACAAAAAACGTTCAATCGTCCTGAAATGAAATTTGGGATAGAATAGTCAATCATGGTATTAAAAGTATCCCCATAATTTTAGATTTCGACTCACTCTAGAGTAGATTAGCCCTTCTTTAATGACCTCTTCCGACTCTCAATCAGTCATGGATAATCCTTTTTATTTTTTTAAAAAGGGGATTCTTGACATGAGTATAATATTCATAAGGAGTGAAGTGAGTAATCACCCGAGAAGAAGTTATTAATATTGTACTTTTTCTTAAGGAGTAAAAGTATATGTACATATATACGGCCATATGTGATTGATATAGGTAGAAGTTGATGAGCTCCTTGAAGAGGAAGAGGAAAATAATCATAAAGGACCGAAAATAATTGATTCAATTGTGAAGGTCCTTGTAACCCTGAGTGAATAAACATGTCATATATCATTTTCTAGTCATTCCTTTCTGACTATAAAATCATTAACATTAAAAAAAATTGACCTTTAGATTATGAATTTGTAGTGGCACATCAACATAAAAGGAAACTAAAATATTTTTTGCAAATTTCAGCGTAGATTACATTTTTATTCTTTGATAAATTATTTTATCTCTTTTTTTAGTCGTTCCTTTCTGGCTGTAAAATACTAAAAATTAAAAAATTAAATTTAAATTATGTATTTGTAACTGTACATAAGTAGCCTGCCAATTACATTTGTATTCTTTAACGAATTATCGTCCATTTTTATGAACAAATTATTCTTATTAACCCTTTGGATGTGCCTCAAACTATACTTAAATTAACCAAAGTTTATTTTCATAATAAAATAATGAGAAATTGATGGACTAAGTTTGAAAAATGTCATATTGAGGCCAATGTCAGTATCTAAAATCAAGTAAAGGTTCTTAACTATTGATAAGAATAATGGGTATCTTATATCGTCCCACAAATTTGAATACAAAGTTTTTATTTGACTTAAATATACCTATTAAATAAATTGGGAGTTTTACCTTATCTTGGTTTTAGTTCAAGATTGGTTTTATATTGATGTACTACATATATATATATATATATATCTTGTGTACACGTAACAATTTCTATGTGTCATAAGATTTTTTATTTTATTATTATAACACCAGACATTTGAATTATTAACTATCAATAAAATTCTTACTTTATTTTATGTGTATTAATTATAAGTGTATTGTATAAAATTACAGGAGTGATGGAACGGGGTTCATTTCAACAGTATTTTCTACCATATAATCCTTAGCAATTAGTAATATTCAACAAGAAAGTCAAAATTCTTATGTATATTGATCAAAGGTCATATAATTTCAATCATTGTTTTATCTTGATAACGAAAACTGTCCTTTTCGGTATCAGGTAATGAAAAAAAAACTTAATATTTTTTTATTCAATCAGTTATCTTTTTATGTTGGTGACTGACGATTCATTTCAATTTTTAGTAAGAAAAAGTATTATCAATTTTTAAGAGGGACAAAAGAGTCCCTTTTAGGCTTGAGAGTAAACTTCTTTTCTTATATTTATATTATGTGTACAAATAGCGATATTGTACAAGTTACAGCCCAAAAATGGGATAGCTAATATTAAATGAAGGATTTACAGAGTACTTATGATGAGGATAACGTAATAATTGAATATTTTATCAAAAAATTGGGAGGTAATTACCACTATCAATGCAAAATCAAGAAACTTAGCCTTATAACTCTTTATCACAAAAGTGCTATTTTTGATGTTATTACGCTCTGCTAAATTTAAAACAAACACCTTTCTCCCTCACCTGAATACTAAATTAAGGCTACCTCTTCCATCAAACAAAACTCTCTGCTCACAGCACCATCTACCTCCCAAAACCACATATAGACATTTTCAAGCATAGTTTTTATTATAGATCGTCTAGTCTTTTGAATTCTATAAATCTATGCTTTTGCCAGGGAAGCAATTTTTAGTAAATTTCTTTTGTTTGACATATTTATCTATATATCATTTGCATTTTGGGATTATTTTATTTCTTCAATTTTTCATTAGAGCTATTATGTTATATTTAAAATTTTAATATTCTTATCTAAAATGTATTACTTTTACTTAGAATGATCGTTTTTATTTTTATAAGCAGTAAATATTACTCTATTTTTATAGTCTTTGATTATCACATCTATTCAAAAAAATGTTAATGTTGTAATTTTAAACTATTTTAATAAACATTAATAGAATATAAATATTCTGTGATATTCGGTGCGATAGAACCTCCTATCAAACTCTCAGAGCTTCTGGTGCGTCGTTAAAGATGTGTGTGGCTTGGTGTTGTCTTGGTGGAATACAGCACCCTTTCTATTGTACAATTCTGGCCACTTCTGGTCGATTGATTCATTCTATTTGATCAATATAAGTCAAAATTGAGTATTTTGCAATCCCACCAAGCACAAGATATAAGCTTCATGGCCATTAATCTGGATTTGGCGATCGTTTTAGCCAATTCATCTTGCATTGAACACTATCTTTTCCGACTGTTGTTCCTATATGTGACCCATTTTTCATCACCAATCATCATATACTTAAAAAATGGATAAATTTCGTTACGTTTCAGCAAAGAGTCACAAACATCAATTCAATCCAAAAGATAATTGTTCATCAATTTGTGTCGCACACATACATCGAGCTTCTTCTTAAGACTATCCTTATACAAATGGTTTCAAACGGTTTTCTAGTTGATTATCAGTTCTTGGGAATAGAACAAGTGCTCACATGCCTATCCAACTCGATGATTTCCATTATTTTATCGACATATTCGATGATTGACCTTCCAGAGCGTGTCTCATCTTTGACGTCCATATCACCAGAACGGAATAGTTGGAATCACCGCTTTGTTGTTGTATTCAATACTGTATTGGGTCCATGAACAGCTCATATTTTTGGCCGTTTGCTCCCCCTTGGTTGTAGAATGTATCGATTTTTTTCTTTTTTTAGTTCCATTTTGAACGTTGTAACACAAAATCGTCATGACCAAACCAAAAAAACTGTAAATGAATATTTTTTAAGTGTATGCTTAACTTTAAAACAAACTTCAAGCTATTCTTTTGCAATTTATAAATCGTGAGATATAGCTTAATAAAAACATTTAGCAAAAAACGCTCAAAATGTTTTATTTATCCTAATATAACAGGCAACAAAGGTGTTTATTCAGGTGTACCACCATACGTTTCTTTTTTTGACTTCTCCTCCCGCTCTTTTTCATTTAAAAACTACTTAACTATACTTATAATTAATCAAAGCAACTAAATCTGACCAATTAAATGAACATTAAAAAAATTACTTTTTTTGAAATCTATTCAAAACAATTTTAAATATACATTTTATCAATAAATCAGCTTCAAACTAAAGACAAAAACAAATAGAAATCTCCCAAGGTGAACTACAACAACAACCCCTTTTCAAAGTCTTTTTTCTTAATAAATCCATCAATTTTTTAAGTCATAAATAATTATGCGAAATAATTGCGGTTTTTTTATTTATATTTTTTTTACAAAAAATAAAAAGTATTATTTATACTTCCTGTATTTTTACATATAGCTGTATGTATCATTCTTGTTCCTCTATAATTATCAAAATGAACATAGTACATAATAAATCAATGTTGTATAAGGTATATGAAGTCATTTAAAAGAAATTTAATTTTGATAAATATTATATTATTAAGATATTTTTTGTCAAATAAATAAATGTTACTCTACAGTGTAGGGTTTCTCATTTCCCATTAAATTGTTCTTTAAAGTACGGGATCTCATAAATATCCGGACTCGATGAGTGAATAATAAATACTGCGAAATTTAAATATTTTCTTTCATATTTTAAGTAGAAATAATCGATTCAATTAATACTAAACTTTCAATTATCATTCTTTCCAGTCTTATCATTAACCCTAATGCATTTTAGAGCTCACGAATCCTGCTTTTTTTTAAACCGTAGTCCGATGGGAACAATAAATAATATATATTGAATACATGTTGAGGATGCTAATTTTTTGTAAAGTATCAATACTATATGATACTTAAATATCCCTTAATAAAACAATTTTGCTCACCACCCCTTGCCTCCTTCAATCTAAAAGGATGTTCCATTTAGGAAATTAGGGTATTTCATTATTTGAGTATGAGATACATTTTGTGTAATGAGTGAGTTGATACAATTTGACTAAATTGAGTGTGCCTTTACAAAAAATATTGCTAATTGTCGTGAAAAAATATTCAAAATAATATTGATAGATCTTATGAGCTATTTAGTGAGTAAAAAACTATTTATGAATTTAGGAAAATACATCAACGGGTGCCCTGTAGATAATTTAACCTGATTCATATACCAATACAGTATAAAAAAAAGTTGCTATAATATACAGGGAGCACTGTACAAAATGAATGAAATTTTGCTGGCTTTAGTTTAAAATTACATTAGAAAAAAAAACATGAAGTACTTAATACAAAATTTTAAAAAAATGAACGTGACTTTAGATGAGGTTTAGAAAATGAGCTTAAGTACTCCCTTGCTCATGAAATCATAATACTATTTTTTTTTATAATTTCAATCGGTTATTTTATTTTTGAGGACATAATGAATAACTATTGAGTGAGTAGCTACGTGTGAGTTAGTTTGCTCATCACAAACGATGGGTAACACCTAGAACTTGTTAAGTGTAACCATCTATATTATTAAAGCAAAATTTGTGTGTTCGACGATGCCTAATAACTCTGGTAAATGCTGGGTATTACCACTAGTTATAAAATGATAAAATATTGGGATTTCCCTAGAAAATGAATATATGCTGGAATTTTACAATATGTTTAAAACATTGAAAAATTCTGGAAAAACGGATCCTGAGAGAATAAACCAAATAGATAAGTACCTTACTTTTAGGTGTCAACGAACAGACACACTTTGTTTGATCATTATACAGGGAGCAACAAACTTTGAGTCCTTGCAACAGCTGTGCATGGCCAGGTAGGACGTTGATTGTTGTTTAGTCTGTATTCTCGAATTGCTGGGCATAAGTTAAAAAAATCGAATTGATTAACAAAGTATTCATTTTACAATCGTGTAAAAGGCAAAGTGTCCTTATTGTGATCCGCTCCCGACGAGAAAATGATGAAATTACTAACTTATAAGTCATGACAGGTCCTTTGTTTGGAGAGTCAGACTGTCAAAGGGATTTTTTTTCACTTTGTTTGACCCAGTGCTTGGATCACATGCACACCGGACTTCAACCATGAGGACTTTTTAGAGTGGAGAACAGTTGTGCCACACAACAGCATATTTTCTTTTAACACAAAATCCGAACTTGTGTACAGGATCCAAGGGGAATTCCGGAATATGTCAAAGAAGACTATCATCAAAACCTGCTCCATTTTCTGAGGTCGAATCGAGGTCATTATTTATGCAAAACGCGACTATATTGAATAATATTTATTTTTTTAGTCATCTTTCATTTGGCATTAGTTTTTTTATTAAAATGGGACGATTGTTATAGGAGACAATCTAATTATTTTTTTTAAATCGTATGAATAGAGGTCGCACCCTTACATAATGTATAACTTTATTAGAAATCCTAAGAGTTACTCTCCGTTTTTCATTAGCAAGCTCACATAAAGTAACTCCATACTGACCTAGATGTTCTACTTCAAGAATTAAAAAAATAATTAGAGCTTGAGGAAAGAAAACTTAAAATGACGTGACAAGCCAGGGAGTACTTTAGTCGCTAGGGAGCTACTTTACTTAACGAAGCTATAGCTCCACACGCTCGTTGCTAAATATTAAAGAAAGTCAAATTCATTAGTTATTATGTTATATTATGCACTTTTCTTCTTTTATATGAACTTTAGCTACACACCCTCGTTGTTCAATATGAGTTCTCAACTCATGTTTATATCGAATTGTATAAAATATAAGTTGACATAAATTCCTCCAAGATATTATGCAATCTTTAAATACTGTTCTAATAGAATCTTATACAATATGATTATTTTTTTCTCTTTGGGACACTTTCTCCATTTTTTTCATACAAAACATCTCTAAGATTTCATTAATATGACTAAATTGATATTTTTGAGCAATTTTTTGGCCAAATTAAGCAAATAAACAAGCGCCAAAAATTAAAGAAGAGACCACCCAAAATATCAAAATTGTGCAATTTGTATTGGGAGAAAAATACAGTTTGATAATGATAATTTAAATAAATGAGTTTTGTTTTATACAATAATTATTTATTCATAAATTTTGCTATATTGAAGTTTTATAGCTAAAATTCTTTGATATCTTAATTCATCACATAAATTAGAATATGAAGCCTATAATTTATTCAAATATGTATCTCAAATATTAAGCAATATTTTTTATAAATAAAAAAAGAAAGTAGAATTTTCTTCTTTTCTTGCTTCATGTTCAAGATTGGTTTCATTTGGACACTTCACATATGTGTATCTTATGCAATGGCCTACATTTTGTGCCTTTAATCACACTATATCACAATAAATTTAAACTCAAATATTCACCGTTTATTCTTTGAAAATTATAGATTTAAATGTGTTGGTCAAATACCCGACTGTTTCACCTGTAAGCAGTACCGGTTTTAATTGGAGCATTGCATTGAACAAAAATAAATTGCTGGGACATTTACTCTTTATGTATTTGAATTTCATTTTAATCTTTTTTTTTTTTTTAGTTTTTACAAAAACAATTTAGAATACTTTTTTTATTTTCAAAAAATAATTTTAGAATAAAAAAAAAATTTAGAATCTTTTTTAAAGAAAATAATTATGAGTGCTGTTTTTTTTAATGCAGGCACTTTTTTTTATTGTCGAGGTGACATTTTTCATCTGACCTCTTTCCTTTGTAAAATAACTTATTTCAAAAATGATATTTATTTTTATCGAATGACCTATTTATTAAAAGAATTACATATAATCAAGTACAAGCTCTGGCAAATGCCCTTTCCCTCATACCAAACTGACCCTGTTTAGTATTAATTTATTTTTCTATGTCCCATAAATTTACTGAAGTTGATTACGGGTGAATTAAATATATTAGTAAATCTGATTGGTTTTATAGTGACTCTCAGTTTGTTTCTTTGTCAGTCATCGAAATGGAAGGGGAATAAAAAAGTATGAATAATTTTGAAAACGTTTCAAGATTTTTTTATTTTATTACCTATGGAACTTCATTATGCGGTCATGACCAGTCGGTGTAGACTTTAGTACCATAGGCATCACTGCATTTTCTTCAGTCCCTAGGCTTTATGTAATGTAATTAGTGTTTTATGCCAACGTATATACTCGTAATTCTTCATACGCCCTGTAAAGTTATTGGTATACTTTAATACGGAAGACACACTTAGAGGGGGGCCCAGATAAATTGTAACTAACTAATAATAATAACAGCTTTGGATAATGGAAAAAAATATGTGCTGGTTGCAACTGCATAAGTATCGTGCTCCTCTTATATCATACTTTTTACAACCTATAAATATATTCATTAATTTAACACTAACGAATATATTATTCTTATTTAATTGCATACCTGATGGATTTATCCGTAGCGAACATTTGTAAAAGGTATAGGTCAATGAATATAAAGTATATGTCATGGACAGTATTATCGATTTGACAAAGTGAGACAATGGTTGAAATTTCCGCTTAATTGTTTTTGGTCTGAATATTTTTGCTCACATTCTTGTCCGAACTGAGCAAATTTTATAAGTCAAAGCCAGACAACGGTTACCAAATAAAGTAAATCGCCGTCAATCTGTAATTATAAATAATGATTATCATAAAAAATGTGGAAAATTGTATACATGATCCTAGATGATTTTACTACATTCCAGAATAAATCATGCTTATACTTACAGGTTAAAGACTAAAAAATTAGAAAATTTTAAAACCCGTTTTCATTTCTCCATATTTTTATGTTTTGCCATTTTTATGGCAAACTTTTGAAGCAAAGTTGGTAATTCAACAATTTTCTACACTTTTTATTCAATATGTCCCCCTCCATTAAGAAATGATGGCTTAAATACGGGAACAAATAGAAGCACAGCTGACCTTTATAGAGTCTGAGGACAAGTTGTTCCATTTCCTCTGTGATCACACACTTCAGGGCATCAACATTCTTCAACAAGTCTTGTTCGTCTTGTCCTCTGAGACGTACCAAACAGCAAAGTCAACGGGGTTCACGTAGGGTGGTGACGAAGACTAAAAGTCTGCCGGTTAGAAGGAAGCCATGTTCTCCTTGCATATATGCTGCACCTTCTTTGACGTGTGTGCCAGGGCGCCGTGTTGGGTAAACACATATTTGTCCCTGGGGAACGAGTTCTTTAACCATAGTAAGAGATGGTACCTGTGGACCGTGCTGACTTTTGTGTTGGCATTGAAGAATTAGGGAAGTATCTTACTGCAGTCGGACGCCACAATGCCAAGGACCATGACCTGGTGTTTGTTCCGGAAAATTATTTCGACCATAGCTCTTGATTCAGCCAAGAAGCCATCATTTCTCCTGTTTATAACTGTTTTCCACTTGTCTACTTCTGCGCAGACAATCTCACACTTTCTGCTGGTTTGCTTGTTATTCATACATTTTTGATCGTACAAAGACAAAAAAATGATCAAATTGTAGCTTTTTCTTCAGCTCTTTTGAATGGCGTCAAGTACAAAATTATTAGACTTTTAGAATTGAGGCTAGACGGCCTCGAAAAGGATTGTAATTTTTTAGTCGTCACTCAGTAATATTATGAGAAAACTCAACAAAATACACATTACAATAATGAAAAAAATGCATATTAAATATTGTCAAACCCCATCCCCATAAATAACAATGCAAAATATATAGCTGTTCAACATTTTCTACAAGGCCATTCATTTATATATAACTGCATAATATACAAAAGGCCTTATATTATTATGACAATAAGAAAATCAAATAAAACTTGGGAACATCCGTTGTTACTATTTATTATATTCAATATCATTAATAATATTAAATATCTACTACTCATATCGACATTTGAAAATAATTGCAAGTTTTTTTCTTTGTTTCTTTTATATGTTCATTGTTTGTTTTTTGTGCACAAATAAGCCTTGAAAGGATGTGCAAAGAAATAAAACCCATTAGATTCATTGGCTCCCTCTATGTATGTAGCAATATAAGTAAAAATATTAAGGATGACGCATCCATCATTTCCCAACTTTATAATCAATTAACTTTTATAAATATTAAAGTTCAAAGTAGAGGAAGCGGAAAAAGAGATTTACC